>NC_080064.1:183982381-184212381 GCF_949987535.1 Balaenoptera acutorostrata | reverse complement strand
TTCCTTTTCTTTCATATATTTTTTAACAAGGCTCTGTGGGATTCTTGGGCGTCTAACAAGGGTTTCCTTATAATTCAGTTAAAGGCCAGAAAATAACAACATGCCTGCGTCAAAGGGCAAACAGTCTTCCCACCCACTTCTCCCGTAAACTGATAAGACTGCTCTTTGGTAAAGGTGAAGTGGGTGGATGCCAATTTAGCAGCATCTGTGTGATTTGGGGTGTGTGTGTGTGTGTGTGACCAAAAGTGTGTGTGTGTGTGTGTGTGTGTGTGTGTGACCAAAAGACTGCGTGTTTTGCTTACATGATCTCAGATCTAAGTGAACAGGCAGGGTCCTGTGAGTGTCATGGTGGGTAAACTGAGCTGCATGTAGAGTGGAAATGGCCTGAGGAGGACTCTTAGGGTGGTCCGCGTGAGATTATTTATGGTCGTGAAGGGGAGACGGGTCAGATCTAAACCTCAGGGAGACAGAAAGCGTATTCTCACTCGGGGTGATTTAGAAAGGAAATAGAGCCTAATCCAATATCTGAGAAACTACCTGGAAATGAACAGTATGGTATTAGAAAATATCTAAATTTGCAAGCTCAGAATTTTGTTGCGAGGTCTGCTTAAAATAAACACAATCTACATTTTTCCAATCATGACCAAATTCATACAGTTGCTTTATCCAAACCCCAATTTTTTTCTACATTTGTTCATTTCTTTCAGCCTCTGTTATTCCAAATAAATAGTAGGATATCTGAAGTTTTACAGCCTATTTATATTGCTATTTACAGTCTTAAAGTACTTTGCATATGCATCAATTTATTTAGCCCTTACAACAGCCTTGTGAGATAAGTAACATTTTAGTTCGAACTTGACAATTAAGTAGGAAGGTGGATCCATTTGAAGTGTAAGAATGTGATCATTTGAGGAGAAGGGAACAACATGGGGCCTTCAAGCAGAAGGATTCAACATATACTTTAGAATTAGATTCAACGGGACTTAGTGAAGGATTGGATATAGAAGTAAGGTAAGGGAGGACTCAAGGATGATCTGGCTTGAGCAGCTGGAAAGATGATGGAGCCATTTAGCTATGTAACAGGATGTACTGGAGAATGATGAGTAGAGCTTAGAAAAATAGGTGATAAGTAACTCCACTGGCACTGTTAGACATACGTCTGCAGGACTTACACAAAGAATCAGCCTTACACCTTCAAGCCCATCTTCCTCTGAAGATCTGTAAAAGACAACTTATGTAAGAGAAGATCCTTCTTACATAAGAAGGTTCATGAAAAGCAAGTTCAAGAGGGGAATTCAGTAGAGAAATTTCTCCAGGTTATCTCCTTACCACCTGAGGGAGGATGGGGATACTCCATACTCCTCTCTCAAAGCATATGAAGGATATCCTAGAGAACAGCATGAAGAAATTGAGGGTGTCTGCAAGAAAGGTGAGATGGACATTCCATTCTTTTCAAGAGGTTTGCTATGGAGGTGACAAGACTTATAGGATAATTCTGATGCAGCCACTAGGGTGAAGAAGGGTCTTCCGAGATTCTTATGTGATCTCAGGATTTGGGGATCATGGCCTAATGCACAAGCTGATACCTGATGCTCATTCAATGAATTCTGAAGTTCTGAGGCTGGCTGCATCTTACCCAGTGGTAAGGCAAGTAGAGAAGATAGTGCTGGACTAGTTGTACTTTCCTCTTTTGATAGAACAAGTTTTCTGCAAGCCTAGTGGATGCCAAGAAAGCGAGGAGTTTTGTCAACATGATAGCACCTGATATTGGCTGACTGCTCGGGAAAGGGGAACGCAGAAGTAGAAGGTTGTGGGTGGATCTTTGGGGCAGTAATGGATAGAGGTGCAAGAAATTTGCCAAAGAGTGTGTCGCCTGCATCAGGAACTGTGAAGCATGGAATCTCCCATGGGAGACCTCTACATAACCCACCAAAAAAAATCCCATGAGACACCTACAAATAAGAAGGCAACAGTAGATGGATTAGAACAATATTAAAGAGTTAGACTCCACTACTTTTTGTTTAATTTTATCTTTTCTTCCATGACTCTGGGGAAATCAACAAGAGAAGAAGAAGGAACTGAAGAAAAGGAAGAAAAATGGACATGCCCTCTCTTCCGCACTGTAGATCCCTTAACACAAGTCAGGCTTTAGACTGGATTTAGACTGGATTTGTTTTAACACCTGAAATGAGTCCCATTTACCAAAACTGGACTGGTCCTTGTCACTGAAAGTGACTGGAAAACCATGGGACCTGCTCTAGAGATTACTGATGAGCAAGGAAGTGAGTCCTGATGAAGCTTGTTGGAATAAAGTGGTTGGAGAAAAATAAAGCCCTTTCAAGGAAGTAGTTATACAAAGTTCAAGAAGACTTACATGGTATTTCATCCCCAGTAATACTGAGCAAAAAGCAGATCCCCAATATATATTTGTGCTTGGTAGGGCATTATTAGAATAAAAGGATAAAGATAAGGTAAGGTCAATAAATGAAAAGTTGAGGTCAAACAAAATACAACATTACAATAAAAAATGGGATATTCCAACAAGTATTCATTGTTTTGTGTGACATCTACTCACCCATATTTTGTATCTTTTATATAAAAGAATGAATGATGCAGGTACTCATATTCTAAACTGAAAATCCCAGCTTGTAGAATTGATACAGAAAGTAGAGTTATTGTTTTTATTACTATTTTTTCTTGATTTTAGAACAACAGTTACCAAAGGAGTTGTTTTAGATAGCTAGATTTCCTAAAGCATTTCTTTTGACTTATCAGTGGATCTGGGGAAAAATGCCAAGAACCATCAAATTGTAAGAGCTACAACTAATTCAAGATCATATGTAAAGAGCAATAATATTTTACATTATACTAAGCCAAAATGAAAATGGGATTAAAAATAAATTCATCGATGTACTCACAGACTCTCCATGATATGGCAATTATAAAATATCTCATTTTTTCCTTTTACATATCTACCTAATGGTAAAGAGATCTGTGACAACCACATGGGGACATTTTGAATACCTCCTCCCTGACACTGGGCAAGGGAGTTTGGCAACTAGAATCTAGAAACTAGAGTTTGTAATTCTGGATTTTATTTCCAGATTAGAAGCCAACTTTTAGTGACCCATATAATTTGCTTACCCCTCAGCACCGTATGTTTGATTCTACATACAGAGTGAGGGACCATTTATCTTTCTGGGGACTGGGCAAGTGTCTGATCTGGGCTTGATGTTTTATAACCCTGTGGGATAAGCAGGGATATACTGAGAGCACAAACTAATAGGCAAACCACCTTTGCCTTTCCATCCCAAGTTATTTTTGCCAGTGTGATGGCAGGTGCCAGGGAGAAAAAGCAAACAAATCCTAATGGTGGCAACGGTACCGCCAACCTTGCCAGGCGTGTTCCCTGTAAATACCACCATGGAACTCTCGCGTGCCAAGCAAGGCTAAATGCAGTTTCTCTCCTGACACCACACGATTCATCACAGAACTAATTGGGAAGGGAGTTTAAGGACTTCTACCTAAAGCTGGTTTTCAGTAGTGGAGGGGATTGGTCTGAAGAGACCCTAAGGAACTAGATATCTCTCTTCCCCTTGGAAGGATCTCCTTAGGTCCAAAAAGGAGATGAAACTTTTCATGAGGTTGGGAGAGAAGATGGTGATACATTAAAAGCCACACTCTTTCCATTTCTTCTCTCCTGCTGCCTCTGTTGCTAATGCTGCTGCTGTTGCCAACACATATGCTCTCCACCCCCATGGAGGCCCCCACTGCCCGTTCTCCATCCACTGCCACCATCAGGAGGACTCATGCCTTCATTGCACCTGTTTTATGTGGCTCTCCCAGCTACATCCACCTGTCTGTAAACAGCTCTGGGGGGACTTTGGGACAAGCTAGGGATGGCAGTACACTACAGGCAATTTATTGGTGGCTTCTCATGCAGGGATGGGATCCCAAGATAAACAAGAGGCTAAAGGAGGGGCATTAGTGACACCTCTTGCAAGTCTGCGGATTGAACTGTAATCCTGGATTGTGGGAATGGATTCTGTATCTCGCTAACTGAAAGATGCAATTCCTTTGCTCTGGTGAATTTCAGCCAAAGTGGTCAACGAGATAAAAAGTTGGAAAAATTTCCTAGGGCAGGCACAGAAATGGAATGAGACAGTGAAGATGTTTAGTTGGTATAGGAATTGGAGAAATAGTAAGTACAGCCAGGAAGGCACTCAGAGAGACTTAAAAGGGAATCATCAACACATGAGCAGTAGAAACTTGGACGCAAAGAAACTTAAAAACCTGAAATGCCTAGTAGTAAAAATCTGTGCCTCAGACTTGACTACTCATCTTCCCCCAGAGTCTCTGCCCAATAGCCCAGCTGCATGGGAGACTGATAACACAGATAAGAGCAGTATTGAGTACTGACATGTTGAATAGAGTACTCAATGACTATTTGCCAAATTGGATTGAATTGCTGATAACCTGTTCTTGACCCTGAGGGCCCAGTATACTAGTATAGAGAAATCATGCTGTTCTGAACAGGAGGAGAGGGACCTAAATCACAGGAGGAGGGATTTGGCTAGGATAAAAGGAGCATTCTTCTCTGATGGTGAGGAATTGGAATTAAGAACCTCCCGAACCTCCTTCTTTAGGTATCTTTAAAAAACGGTTGAATACATTCTCTTGGGAATGTAGGAATGGATGAAACTCAAAGACAATAGTTTATTTTCCTGATTATTTCTTTCAAAGATGTCAGTCTATAAAGAGTCATAGTGGCCTCCTGCTCTGGAAACTTGGCCTAGTGACCAGAACGACATAACACTGGCCCGATTGCTCTGTGGAATATGTCCTTGATTGCTAACAACAAGTTCAAATGGGACTTTTCCCGATCAACCTAATGAAATCTTCTCTTGGGATCCTCAGGGCCAAAGATCCAGATTTTGGGGGGCTACTTTGAACACACATACACATTCAAAAACGGAATGCAGAAATATTGTTTCTTGATTATTATGGCTCTTCTCTTTAGCAGTGCAAGGATTAATCTTGAGAAAAATGGAAGAATACAGCAATACTCGGCTGGCAAATGGAAACTATGTTGGGGAGGGCTATATACAAAGGGCCACATAAAGCTTAAAGCTTGAGGCCATAGGCCTTCCTCTTTTTCAGGAACATTTTAGTGTGATAAAAATAGAACCAAGCGGATTAAATAAAGAACAGAGTTCATTGGATATTTTGAGTCTTGGGTTGTGAAATGAAACTGGCTATGAAGGGATGACTTAGAGGGTATATCACAAGGGAATTCTCATAGAACTTTTTGGTAGATTAAACGTTTAGGCTGAAACCTGTGAAAGACATATTTTGAAAGATCAGAGGTTTAATCATTGCAATATTGATGTCTTCAATAAAAATATATTTAAATTAAGTTGCCTCATTCAGAAAGATCTTGTCAAGGATTTTTCAATATTTTTCTTTCAGGGTGGAAGTTAAGAACATGAATTCCAAGGATATAGTGAGAAGTAATAGATTTCCCCATGGATCACATATCAACTAAAAAAGAACTACACATAAGAACACTGCTTCTAATGCTTATAATGAGTGCACTAGAAGATGTAATATGAAAGACACTGATATATAAAGATAATTAAATGTCAAATAAAAAATAAAGTACCAATTCTGAATTCTAAATAAAATGAAGATTTCTTTCTGATATAAATCGCAGCAATCTTTTTGGATCCACCTCCTAGAGTAATGAAAATAAAAACAAAAATAAACAAATGGGACCTAATTAAACTTAAAAGCTTTTGCACAGCAAACGAAACCATAAACAAAATGAAAAGACAACCCACAGAATGGGAGAAAATATTTGCAAATGAAGTGACCGACAAGGGATTAATCTCCAAAATATACACACAGCTCACACAGCTCTATATCAAAAAAAACCAAACAAAACAACAACCCAATCAAAAAATGGGCAGAAGATCTAAATAGACATTTAGAAGACACACAGATGGCCAAAAAGCATATGAAAAGATATTCAACATCACTAATTATTAGAGAAATGAAAATCAAAACTACAATGAGGTATCACCTCACACTGGTCAGAATGGCCATCATTAAAAATTCTACAACCAATAAATGCTGGAGAGGATGTGGAGAAAAGGAAACCCTCCTACACTGTAGGTGGGAATGTAAATTGGTACAGCCACTATGGAGAACAGTATGGAGGTTACTTAAAAAACTAAAACTAGAACTACCATATGATCCAGCAGTCCCACTCCTGGGCATTTATCCAGAGAAAACCATAATTTGAAAAGATACATGCACCCCAATATTCACTGCAGCCCTATTTACAATAGCCAAGACATGGAACCTAAATGTCCAGCGACAGATGAATTGATAAAGAAGACGTGGTACATACATATAATGGAATATTACTCAGCCTTAAAAAAATGAAGTAATGCCATTTGCAGCAACATGAATGGACCTAGAGATTATCATACTAAGTGAAGTAAGTCAGACAGAGAAAGACAAATATCATATGATATCAGTTATATGTGGAATCTAAAAAAATGATACAAATGAACTTATTTACAAGACAGAAACAGACTCACAGACTTCAAAAACAAACTTATGGTTTCCCAAAGGGGAAAGGTGGGGGGCAGGGATAAATTAGGAGTTTGGGATTAACATATACACACTATTATATATAAAATAGATAATCAACTATCAAGGACCTACTGTACAGCACAGGGAACTCTACTCAATATTCTGTAATGACCTATATGGGAAAAGAATCTGAAAAAGAGTGGATATACGTATATGTACAACTGAATCACTTTGCCATACATGTGAAACTAACACAACATTGTAAATCAACTATACTCCAATATAAAATAAAAATTAAATTAAAAAAAATTAAGATTTCTTTAATTTACACACTGCTTATTTCTTAATTCTATGAGAAATTTGAACATAGGACGGTGAGAAAATATTGTACTTTATTCATTTATGAAGATTCTTCTGGAGTTTCATGAAAATATGTTTGCCTCATCTTATTTAAACATTTTGATAGATGTTATACTCTATAAGATAACCTTCATGTAAAGTGGGCTGCCAAAAATGGAAGCATAGAAAATGGTCTGGTCTTTGACAATGGTGCTTTACGATGTCTATTCTTTCTTACTTATGAGGGGTTTCACACTTAGCAAGGTCTTGGCACGTTTTGAAAATCCTATGTATTTGACTCCCAAGACCACAATGTTTCATCTCTGTGAAGCCCCATCAATCTGAGGGTTTCCTGCTGATCTCCCAGAGCATTTCTTTCTTTTCTTCTCTTTTCTTTTTCTATTAATATTTGCTATCTGCCAGTCATTTTTCTCAATGCTGGGGAGAGTCAGGGCAGCCAAGTAATATCTCTCAGACATAACTTGGTTAATTTTGTGTTTCACAGATCTTCACTGAGATTTTTTAAAAATATTTTTAAATAAAATAATGGAATAAACAGTCATTGGAAAAAGTCAAAACTAAAGAATCATATGAAGTAAAAAGTAAAAGTGCCTCCTCTCCCTGCAGGTTGCTTTATGGATAAGTTGCAGAGTATTCCCTTGTCCCAATATGTCTCCTCTCTATATTTACAATATTCCAGAATATTTTACACAAATTGAATCACATTTACACACTTTCCAGAGCATTTCTTGCCTAACACTTTTGGTGTCTGATATTCTCACTTGTATTGTGGTTTGCAGCTGGTAGGTGGTAGGGTTTGGGATCTGAATCCCAGTGTGGTGGATATTATGGGCTGTAACCCACTACTCCTCTTACTTTTTTATGTTCAGTTCTCATCTCTGCAGTATTATAACAGAGAAAACTCCCCAAGACAAGGATCATCCTATTTTTGTATCTCCCATAGAATGTCAGGCTATGCCAGGGGTAAAGAAAGCTCTCAGGAGATACAAGGTAAACTGAATTAAGTTGTGTTATGGGCCAGAGAAGGCCAACCCTGAAAAATCACCACTAAGTTATAGTGCATGTGACGTATATGTATAACTATATGTATCTAGACAGGTCTACCTAGAAATTTAATTTTCTTTTTCCTCAAAGAGCCAATAATATCACATCTACATATGTGACATGTCTAATTTTATCTGAGCCTCATCCCCATGAGGTGTAGAGGGACACACTTAATATTTCCATTTAATGGATTTGGAAATCATGCAAAGAGAGATTCACTTATTTGCTGGAGGTAACACAAATTAACCGTGGTATGAAAACTGGTCTCCAATATCTCTTATACTTAGTTCATGGCTACTTTGCATTTTTTGCACTTAACCATTTTCATATATACGTTTAAGTCCCAAGTGAAGAAAAATGACAAGGCAGATAAGAAAATTAATGTCAACATATTAACCAGATAATCTAACTATCTGTTATACTTTTTTTTCTGAAGTTCTTACCATCACGGTGAAAGCGTGCACAACAGAGAAGTTCAACGTTGGGTCATCGGTTCTCTCTTGGTAGACCACACGGTACTGGGAGATAATGCCATTGGGAGATTCTGGCTTCGTCCAATTCAGTAGAACTGAATGAGCACCAGTGACTTGAGCCCAGGGCGCTGGCAAATCTTGAGGTGGGGCTTCTAGAGTCCGTGCTGACGACCACAGACTCTCCACAGTGCCCCTGGAGTTATGGGCTCTGACCCGATATTCATAGAGCGTGAAAGGTCTCAAAGTATCTGCATTGTCAATAAATTCAAGGGCTCCTTCTGACCAGACAAACAAAAGGGATTCCTCTTCAAGGCCAGCAGGACGTCTGGAAGGAAACCAGCAAAACAATCAGTGACACGGCACACTTCAAAAGAAGGTTTGTAGACAGAGTAAGAAATTGCTTTTTAGAAGAAATTTTTACAAACTCAATTTTTCAACAGTCCCATTAATGAAATGAACATGTTAAGTCTAATAACAGGAATTTTCTTTAGAGCTCTTTAAAGGGTAAAAGTCAAATTTATTTTCTATGGCTTCTCCAAAACTTAGTAAAATGCAGAGTATGCTCAAAAAGTTCTTTCAACTACCTGAGAAGGGAACTGTTTAGTCCCATCTTTAGATTTCATTGATTTTAAAACTAGGGCCCATGAAGTAAGTCACACAGAGAAAGACAAGTAACTGAATCACTTTGCTGTATACTTGACACTAACACAATATTGTAAATCAACTATACTTCACTCCTCCCCATCCCACCCCCCCAACCCCCCCAACCAAGTCCCATGCAAACTCTTTTGGCACTTAATATGTAGAGCATTAAACATCTAAGTAAGAGAAATGGAATTGTCAGTTGCTGGAATGACCCCAGATAGCTAATATTTCATTTGGAACAGATATTTGCTCATCTGGGTGTAAAATCATGATGCAGACCTGACCAGAATTGGAAGTTCCTGAGGAATCCTGGTTGGTCTCTTTCTGTGTTCCCAACATCTGAGCCCAGTAGGTTTAATAGTTTTTCTTTTAATTGAAGTATATTTGATTTACAATGTCATATTAATTTCTGGTGTACAACAAAGTGATTCAGTTATACATATAGATACATTCTTTTGTATATTCATTTCCATTATGGTTTATCTGAGGGTATTGAATATAGTTCCCTGTGTCATACAGTAGGACCTTGTTGCTTATCTATTCTATATATAATAGTTTGCATCTACTAACCCCAAAATCCCAGTCAAAAATTTTTTTTGAGTGAATGGCCAAAAGGCAAATAATTCCATGGCTTTTCTGCATCTTTGCTTCGTCTCTATCAACTCTTCTTTTCTACGAGGGTTAAGTATTCTAGGCTGGGGAAGAATGTACCCAAAGGATGACCCTTTCCTCTTCCAGCTTCATCTCTAGTTGAGAAGAGACTGATGAATAAATCAGTATTTTCCAGGCTGTTAGGAGCATTTAATTAACACACTCTTCAGATGCTGGCATATTCACATGCTGCCATATCAGATTAACCATCAAAACGGAAAGGGTTATTAAGACAAAGTAAATGACAGTACCTTTCACGAAAAGGCAGGCTATTTAAAATCTTTGGCTTTGGGAATTTGATGATCCTCAAGTTGATAAGTCACTATGACCTAGGTATGAGCAATGACAGTCTACCTGCTGGAGGCTATGGAGGCTTCACAGATACTCCCAGTGACCTGCAAGTATGGTTCGTCAACCCACCACATTATTCCTCGCTACCATGCCTGGGCCAGACTCTGCACTCAGTGTAGGTTTGCAGGGTTTGGCCTTTGTACTTGCTGCAGATACCAGGTACCAGATGTGTCATTGGGGGGGATCCATTCTAATGAGGACCACAGGGCTCACAGCCAAGGATTCCTCTCAGTCAGTTTTTTGAAAGGTGTTTGCTGGGCACATAATATAGCAGGCAAACATATGAACTTCTATGGGGAAATAAAACTTTCTATTTTGTCTGGCTTCAAACTTTCTATGACAAGTCAATGAACTTTATTAAACTCTCATGAATTCCCACATTGAGGTGTAGCCATGGTTGTCATAAAACTGACGTTCTATTAAAAAAATAAAAATAAAAAAAAAACAAAACAAGAAGAAAAAAAGAAAAAAACATAAAAATAAAAATACACACACACACACACACACAACTGACAATTCTTTAAAAAATTGCCTGAGAGTGTGAATTTTAAAAATCTATACTATGTAAGAGATTAAGTATTATATTAGCCCCAAGTTTATCCACCAAAACAGTTAAAGGATGCAGCTGGGTTAAGTATTTCTTATCACGACTGAATATTTAATTAATATTACAGTGAGGTAAACATTCCATTTGTGGTATTAACCAAAAAAAAAAAAAAAAAAACAGAACATTTTCATGTCTAAATGAACTTTGAACAGAAGATGTTGAGTAGATGACAATTACTCCTAATTTATTTAAGATGTAGGCTTCAACTGTTTGTTTAACTGGAAGTGCTTCCTCCTGAACAGTCTATATTTAGGGAAATCACATTTTCAGTTCTCTCTGAAGAGTCAAATGATTAGTTCTTCTATACTTAAGCTCATTTGGGAGATACTTCAATAATGCACTTTTCCAACTAGAGTTAATTTAATGTTGCTTAACACTTAAGAAGAAAACAAAAATAATTATTAAACTAGGAACTATATATTTTAAAGGGCATTCATACTTCTGTTGTCTTCATGTGGTATAACCTTTTAAAGAACTCCCTACTCTCTTGGGATGCCAGAAGTTCTCAGTGCTTATCTTCAAAAGTAATTAAAACAAAATCCTATAATTCTGTGTATTTCCCATAACAATTTAACATTATGAAACTGCCAACCTTACCTTATGAAGAATATTAAGAATACTCTTAATTTAAATAAATAGTCAGAAACACCTGTAGTCAGAGGAGATGGATTCTAAGCCTTGGCCTTGACACATCATTAAATGACCTTGGGCAAACTCACCTGTGTTCTCTAGTGTTCATTTCACTTTGTAAACTGGAGTCAATAATCTTATAGTGTATAATGTCTAGACTTTTGGTAAGAATTAAATCAAGTAATGCACATGAAAATCACTGGGTCAAATGTAATACACGATACAAAGGAAGTTATCATAGAAATGATGTCCAAAGCTGTAAGAGGGTGTGGACAAAAGGGAACCCTCCTACACTGTTGGTGGGAATGTAAATTGGTACAGCCACTATGGAGAACAGTATGGAGGTTCCTTAAAAAACTAAAAATAGAGTGACCATAGGATCCAGCAATCCCACTCCTGGGCATATATCTGGAAAAGCTGAAAACTCTAATTCGAAAAGATACATGCACCCCAATGTTCACTGCAGCCCTATTTACGATAGCCAAGACAGGGAAGCAACCTAAATGTCCCTTGACAGATGAATGGTTAAAGAAGACGTGGTACATATATACAATGGAATATTACTCAGCCATGAAAAAGAATGAAATGATGCTATTTGCAGCAACATGGATGGACCTAGAGATTATCATACCAAGTGAAGTAAGTCAGAAAGAGAGACAAATACTCTGTGACATCACTTATATGTGGAATCTAAAATATGACACAAATGAACTTATTTACAAACAGAAACAGACTCACAGACACAGAAAACAAACTAATGGTTACCAAAGAAGAAAGGTTGGGGGAGGGATAAATTAGGAGTTTTGGATAAACAGATACACACTAATATATATGTATATGTAACTGAATTCCTTTGCTGTACACTGGAAACTAACACAAAATCGTTAATCAACTATACTTCAATTAAAAAAAAGAAACGATGTCCAAAGCCTGTATTTAGGAAGACAAATCCAGCAGTTGTGTAAAGGCTGCATTGAACAGGGAGTGACAGCAATCACACAATGAAGAGGTCATCTCAACGGTCCACATGAGAATAAATGTGGATCCTGAACTAGGTCGATGGTAGAGGAAATGGAAACATAGGTGATTTAAAAAATGCTTTGGGAAGGTTGAATCATCCAGCTTTCCTGAGTGGGTGGCTGTTCTGGTGTTGGGGAAAGAGATTCAAATACCTTCCAAAAATTTTAGGACTTAATTGCATTTAAAACTCTTCAGTGATTCACCATAGAACTGGCCTGTGCTGACCATTCCAGATTCACCTTCTGAGATTTCTATTCCCATTTTACATTCTGGTCAAAATCCAATGCTTGCCTATGGTTCCCTTGTATACTATGGTATTTCACGCTTCCATGGCTTGAATACCTGTTAATCCTGTTCTGCAATGCCTCACTCCATCCTCTTTCATTTTCTCCTCCTTTCTATAGGCTAACTCCAAATCATCTTGTAAAACTCTACACCCAGTCACTTTCTCCAGAAAGTCTTTCCCTTGTTTCTCTCTCAAATAGGGTTACAATATCCTTCTATGTACTTAGTCTTTTCTTTATGGACTCACTTGTCACAGTGTATTGTAATAGACTTTTCTTTTTTATATCTCTCCTACTATACTACAAGTTCCCTGAAGGCAAAGACTCCATCTTATTTTTGAAGCAATGACTGGACGATTGACTGGTTGACAAGAATAATCCAAGATTTTGGTTCCAACAAGAACCAGAAAAATCTTCCCATTATTAAGTTATTGTCTCTCAGCTCTAAACCTACCCTTCTATGTTTGGCTTTATGATAGTGGGGCTGGGACTCTGCCCTCTACATTCCTGCTTTACCAGCTGATTCTATATTGGGCTCTGCCAATAGGGGGCGCCAGAGGGTGATTAGAGAACTGAAAGGAAAAGGGAAGGGGCTCCTTCCCATTTGCTTCCTGTTTGCTTGCTGATTACATGAGCTTCTCTGCAGCAAGGATTCTTCACCTTGTAAGCAGTAGATCCTTCTCCCTTAGGAGCAGATGATTCAAGTATGACATTTTCCCAACACTTGGAAAGCCAGCTTCATCTCATGCCTCCTCCTACAGACACCTGCACCAGCTCACAGGTGCCCCCTCCTCGGATGTCTGGGTCCCAGCATCACAGGTGCTCCCCTCTAAGTTTCTAAGTTTTAATAATTCAAGCCATTTCTCTTTGTTGCCTCAGTCCTAAGGGTATTAGCTCTTTCCTGCAGTTGCCACCTCTGTGATATCTTCGAGTTCTCTTTCATCCTTTCAGTTACCTAGTTAACAAATTTGCAATCAGGTAGTAATTATTTATATTAAATTCTTTCTATTAAAATAACTAGTGTGGTTTCTCTTTCCTGATTGCTACAGAAAATGAGGATGATGTTCACAGAAAGAGGGAAATAGGAAAATTGTAAAGAGGGTAATGATAGATTTGCATCTGGACTCACTGAATTTATCATTTTGTCTTTATCACACCATATTACATATTGATTGTAAAAAGTAATTAGAAAATAAAGATGAGCAAAAACACAAGAATCATCCATAACCTATCTCTGAGATAAGCACTGTTAACTTTCTTTTGGTGTTTAACATTCCAGACATTTTTCATGCACATACAAATGTAAAAGATTCCATGTATTTAAAGAAAAACAGAATCATACTAGGGGTACTGTCGTGCAATCTGCTTCTTTTATTATCATGAACCTCTTTCCTTGTCCTTAAATATACACATATAACTGCCAGATTTGTCTTCCCCAAGCATGGCTGTGGATGGTCCATCTTGGATAACTTTCTATTTTTTATTGTGCTTTATGTTTAACACAGTACTTTCACATACATGATTTCATTTAATTCCTATGAAATCCTAGAGGTTAATTATTTTCTATGTTTATCAGCCTAACTTACATAAAAGTGAAAGCTTAGGGAACATAGTGACTTGCCCAAGGTCACATAACTAGTAAGTGGCAGACCCAGGACCTGGAAGCCATATCTTCTGACTACAAATGCCATGCTTTGTCCACTCTGTCACATTGCTTCTTTATTTTACTCCAAATCTTCAATGGCTTTCATTGTTTCCAAATCAAAACCCTAAACTCCTCAGCCTAGTATTTAAAGTCTTCCAAAATCTACTGTCAAGCCGACCTTCTAAATTCCCCCTACAAATAACAAAGTCTCCAGCCAAGCCTGACCATGGAACCCTATGCCTTCAGTGTTGGGAATTTTGCTTACTCCAGTAATTTTATTCACCTGCGATGTCTTTGCCATCAGTCTTTGATTGCTAATATTTTATCTACCACAAAGGAAACAGAATACAAAGTCCTGAAATGGATGCGATGACACATGGGAATTTTGTATAGGTGGCATTTCAAATCAGTAAATTGTAAAATAATGTTGACAAACTAGATAGTTAAAAAAAAATAAAGAATGCCTAATTGATACAAAAAGAGACATGATGTGAGAGTGTTTGGGAAGTACATTCACCAATCAAGAGAGCTTTTTGTTGCAACCTGTAGAGTCCTTGTCACATCAGCCAGAGAAGCTTAAGCCTGCACAGTTGGAAAAGCAAGGTTTCCTGGGAGGTTTCCTAGCTCTGTCTAACCACTCTTACAGATAGATGGGGTCTTCAAATTATTTTTGTACAACATTTTTACTCCTGCTTTTTAAAAACTTTGCAACTTAGCCATTATTTTAAAAAATTACTTTGTAAAGGTTTTAAATATTTATCCATTCATTGAACAAATCTATTCAGTGTTCACTATTCTTTCCTCCATCTCAGATCTTCCTTCTAAGGTTACTCTCTTTCATCCTGAAATACACTTGTTAGAAGTTCACTGGATGATATTCTATTCGAGGTAAATGCATGAGTCTATTGAAGGTAAATTTTCTCCATGTTATTTTATATAAGTATAATTAAAGACTGAATTCCAATTATTAAAAGTTAATTTTTCTGAGAAAAAAAAAAACGAATGTCTAGATTTCCTGTCTCATTCCTTAAAACAAAATCAGTCTATTAATGTAAGATCAGAAACCATAAAACTCCTGGAAGAAACATTAGGCAGTGAGCTCCTGGACATTGCTCTTGGCAATAGCTTTTTGGATCTAACTCCAAAAGCAATGGCAACAGAAGCAAAAATAAACAAATGGGACAAAATTAAACTAAAAAGGAAGGAAACTATCAATAAAATAAAAAGTCAACCTACTGAATGGGAGAAGATATTTTCAAGTCATGTACCTGATAAGGAGTAAGTATCCAAAATATATAAAGAACACATACAGCTCAACAACAGAAAAACAAACAATCCAATTAAAAAATGGCAGAGGGTCTGAATAGACATTTTTTACAAAGAAGACATACAGATGGCCAACAGGCACATGAAAAGATGCTCGACATTACTAATCACCAGTGAAATGCAAGTCAAAACCACAATGATATATCATCTCACACCTGTCAGAATGGCTATTATCAAAACGACAAGAAATAACAAATGTTGGTGAGGATGTGGAGAAAAGGGAAACCTTGTGCACTGGTGACAGAAACGTAAATTAGTACAGACACAATGGAAAACAGTATGGAGGGTCCTCAAAAAATTAAAAATAGAACTTTAGCAATTCCACTTCTGGGTATTTATACAAAAAAAATGAAAACACTAATTTGAAAAGATATATGTATCCCTATGTTCATTGCAGCATTTTTTACAATAGCCAAGATACGGAAGTAACCTAAGTGTCCATCTACGGATGAATGGATAAAGAAGATGTGGTATATATATATAAGGAGTACTACTCAGCAATAAAAGAGAATAAAAATTTGCCATTTATGACAGCATGAATGGACCTTGAGGGTATTATGCTAAGTGAAATAAGTCAGAGAAAGACAAATACCATAGGATTTCACTAACATGTGAAATCTAAAAAACAAAACAAATGAACAAAAGAAAACAAAACCAGACTCACAGATACAGGGAATAGATTGGTGGCTAAAAGAGGGGAGGGCTTTGAGGGATGGGCAGAATGGGAAAAGGGGTACAAATTTCTAGATATAAAAGAAATAAGTGTGTAATGTACAGCATGGTGACTAGGGCCAGTAATACTATGTTGCAAATTTGAAAGTTGCTAAGAAAGTAAAAAAATAGTTGTCATCATAAAGAAAATATTTTGTAACTGTATATGGTGACAGATGGTAACTAGACTTATTGTGGTGATCATTTTGAAGTATATACAAATATTGAATCATTATGCTGTACACTTGAAACTAATAATAATGTGTTAATTATACTTCAAGAAAACAAAAAACAAAATCCAATCTATATTTAGATATAAGGAGTAGAGCCAGAAAAGTGCTGGAAGAAATAGTTGATGTGTTATTTTTAATATGATCACTAAAAGAATTTCCTTACTATATAAAAAGCATAGATAAATTAACAAGAAACAATCTAAAAGAAAATAGTCTAAAGATATATACTATACTATACACACACAAATAGCAAATATATATTAGAAATAAATAAATGAAAGGCCTGACTTATAATGACCAAAATTTTAATTAAAACAACAATAATATGCCATTTAAAATATTAGCAAAGATTTAAAAGATTGTTGAGTCCCAGTACTGATTAGAGTTTTCAGAATTAGAAATTCTTATATACCATTTTTAGAAGACAATTTAGCAATCTCCAAAAATTTAAAGTGCACAAAATTGGATCCTGCACTTCTAGTACTAAGAATAATCTTCCATATGTTTATTGTAAAGATTTTTTTGGAGAATTGCTTTTGTAATGAAAACTTGGAAATCACTGATTTTGCCACCAATAGGAGACTGGTTAAATAATACATGATACATACCCATATAATAAAATATTGTTGAGTCATTAAAAGAAATGAGGTGTGTGTGTGTGTGTGTGTGTGTGTGTGTGTCCAAATGGCCAAAGAAAATTTGAACAATATAATTCCTTATGTAAGGGAAACTATAAATACAAAACATCAATGTTATATATATTAAAATTAATAGTAGTTATGTCTATCGATGGGAATTATATACATGGGTAAGTCATAAAAAAGGGATACATAACCTTTGTAATATTCTGTACTGTTAAAAACTTCTTTTAAAAAATTATTTCTAATTTAAACAGTCATTAAATGTTTATTTTGTAAGGCAAAGTCTCAATGACATCAGCTTCATCCATGGAAGTCTTCCATAAATATTCCAGACAGAAAGAATCCCTGTCTCCTGTAAATTTTTTGGTAAATATTTATATTTCTCACATTATATTGCTCACTGTTTTGTTTGCTTAGTTTGACTTACATCTCCTACTATAGTAAAACTCCTTGGTAATAGGGCTCAGATCTTACAGTAGATGTGAACATTATCTGTCATCTATTATCCATCTATCTATCTGTATCTATCTATCTATCTATCTATCTATCCATCTTCACATCCATACTGTCTTCCCACATAGTACAAATTGATTGCATAAAAATTCCTTCACCTTTGAATCAATGCCCTTTTTTCTTAGTTTACTCAATCAGCTTAATTATTCATTGTAAAAAAATATTATTTATGGTACCCTGCTTGGAATGTTCTTCCGTATCATCCATCCATTCAAACTATCTCAGATTTTATCCTTCAAAACCTTACTCAGTTTTCCTGAATGCTTAGTTATTTGAATATTTGGAAGGTTCATCACTTATTTTTACTTTTACAGCATTTAGAAGGTGTTTTAATATATTTTTGCCTTTTACTGAACATTGATCCAATCTTTTGCTGTATTTAGAGGCTGCTTTTGAAAATAAAACCCCATGCATTTTTGTCTCTCTTAAAATGGAAGCTCCTAATGGGAGATCATTTTATTATGTATTTTGTAAAGTCTTAAGAAAAAGTGTTTGGTGGATTTTGTAGATGGAAGTTGGATTTTGTGGGTGGATTTTGCCATTTACAAGATTTACAGATATAAAATAAAGGGGAAATACTGAAGAATCTTTATTATACAAGCCAAACTTGTTATGAGAAGAAAACAAATGCCCAAGATGGCCTTATGTATACCCTATCAGTAAACAGGTTGCAAAACACTAACATAAAGGTTGTCCCTATTGTAGGAAATCTCTTTTGTAACTCACATTGGTCAACAAAGTAGCCTAAATAAAATATCATGTTAACAGGTGAACTAACCAGAAGCAGTCACATGAATAGTCTTGTCCTTACTAGCTTACTTTTTGTTTTGTTTTCTAAAGTCATAAACATCTTACCTGTTTATTAAGGCAGATCCTTTTTAACAGGATGATATCTAGAGCCAACATTTAAACAATAGATGGGAATTACTGAGGGGAAATGATTTGGGGGCTTGGTGAGCGCAGAGATGAACATCTTCAAGATGGGATTGGCAAGTTGGCTTCCCGCAATTTAATGAAAATATCTGCATAGGTCAAACCCCGTCTTTGATTTGAGCTAAATGGATTTCCTTTGGTGGTGATAGAAGAAAGAGGAGGCAAATGATGAAGCAGAAATTACATGCCCTAACCTCCCCAGAAATACCGTAGGCTTGTGTCTATAACTATACGCGGGGCTCTATGGAGTCCCAGAATGAAAAAGAACTCTGTGTCTACATTCTATTTCTGTCCTTACAAATTCCTGATTTTTTTTTTTTTTGCAGCTATCTAAGAAAAATTTGATATTGTTGTTGTCTAAGCACATTTAAACTTCAGCTGAAATAACTGCCAAGTGATTCATGCCTATGTAGGTGAATATAACGATTGTATCTGGAGCCCCAGCGTGCCATTTTCATTTCACTTTAAATAAAAAACAAAATGTATCTATGTCAGTCAGTGCCCTTCTGCTGTACTCAGAGGTATCAAACAGGCTACAATTATGATTGTGAAATGATTGTGTCACATTGGAGGAAGGTTTATTGCTTTTGAGTCTGCTAGGCAGTAACACATTCTGTTTCATATTACTCTTTATATCATTGTTTGGCTGTGACTAGAATAATCAAATGCCATCAAATGCTGTCAAATTCAATTTACAGTATTTTTCATTGAAGCGGGCTTTCTGCATTATATTTCTTGTTTTCCCTCTCTATAGCTGCCATGGAATAGTCACTGTAATCATGAGCATTATTTACAAAACCAACAGAGTGAAGCCTCTTCCTGGTCTATAACAGATACTTTATTTCCCTTTATTCAGAATAGGAATTTGATGTGCTTTTCTCATACAATTAGCATTGAGTAGATGAAAGAAAACTATTCTAAGAAGATGGGCATTTTAAAGGCTGCACTAATGTGTTTAATGTAAAATGTAAATTCACATTAGCCATTTTTACATGTTCATGTGTACTTGAATCAGAAATATTATTCTTCAAATTAATGTTTGCTGAGAAGAAAACATTTGGCTTGCTCATTTATGGCACTGTGATTTACAAAACCAGAAATGCAGTAATACTTTCTCCCTTCATAATTTTCCTTACATTCCCATAGCTGAAGATTGGTCTGAATGAAAGTGTTTCAATATCTGAAGTTATAAGAGGAGCCTAAACTAAGTTTCACGATGTGTCCAGGGCATAGGACTAAACAAGGGAAGGCATGAGGCTGCAGGAGAGACTAATAAAGGATGCTAAAGTGGGATGAGGATCTGAGAACAAAAAGGGGTTGGGCTTTGTACGCCTGATTTAAATAGATGGCTTTTGGAATGGGGTTTTCAGCTGCAAATTTTTTGTCTGCTGGTGTCTGTCTTAGAAAGTGTCTTTTCTGTCTCAGTGCTGTCTCTAAATGATTGTGTTTTCCCCAAATTCATATGCTGAAATCCTAACCTCCAAGGGGATGGTATTAGGAGGTGGGGCCTTTGGGAGGTGATTAGGTCATGAGGGTGGGGTCCTCATGAATGGGATTAGTGTCCTTATAAAAGAGACCCCCCCAACATGGCCCTTGCTGCTTCTGCCATGTGAGGACACAGTGAGAAGATGGCCATCTGTGAGCCAGGAAGTGGGCCCTCACCATACAGTAAATCTGTCAGCACCTTGATCTTGGACTTCCCAGAATCCAGAACTGTGAGAAATTAATGTTTGTTGTTTATAAACCACACAATTTATGGCATTTTTGTTATAGCAGCCTGAATAGCAAACTCTCAGTTGAGAGGTTCTCTGGCTCCTTCCCTCTGTTTTTGTTTTACTTTCTCCTTTCCTGCTCTCTCTCTTCTCCCTCTCCCTCCATCTCTCCCTGTCTGTCTCTTTCTCTCTTTCCTCTTTCTCCTCATTATATATTTGAAAACATTAATTTAAAACTATGTCCATGCTGATCAAATGAAAACTGGATCAAGTAGCACAATACCCTTCAAACCAAAATGCCCATGGAACCACCATCTTTCTCTCTCTCTTTCTCTCTTTCTCCTCCTCTCATTCTCACTCTCACTCTCCTCACTTTTTCTCCTTCTCTTCCCCTCCCTTCTCTCTTTCCCTCTTTTCTTCCTTTTAGGTGGCTACACTTAATTAATTCTGCATATCATGGTGAAAAGAAGCTGCATTAACACCATCTAGCCAGGTGAGTGGAAACCTCAAAACAGAAGGGGAACTGCAGAGTGAAAAGTGCCATCTTTTAAGGATGAGAAAAAGCCTTTCCAATCTCCACATACTAGGTGGTGGGATATAATTAGAATTTTTGTCCTAGACCTGGTTCTTCCTCTGGAATGAGTATGTCTCTTGGTCAATGAACCTCCAGAGGACAGCTCTACCCTTCCATCAAAGGTAAGGCTTCTTGGGCTATGAGGTCTCATCTTTCAAAGAGGGCTCAAACA
Organism: Balaenoptera acutorostrata; assembly: GCF_949987535.1. NCBI lineage: Eukaryota > Metazoa > Chordata > Mammalia > Artiodactyla > Balaenopteridae > Balaenoptera > Balaenoptera acutorostrata. The sequence goes on along the minus strand of NC_080064.1, from coordinate 184,191,256 downwards.
AAAATGTTACATGGTAGTTGTGGCTTTTTTCCTTGGATAATGTGTAGAAGTTTCCAATACCAATTTTAGTTTCTAGTAGGTGCTTCAAAACACATGAATTCCCATCAATTCCCTTATGGAAATAGAAAATGTATTTGATTCTACAGTCCTGGAATAGTACACATTCTTAAATAATCAACAATAATAGTAATAGTCAATGTTACCTGTGAATAAAGTAGTTGATGATGACTCCATTTGGTTTTTTAGGGGGCGTCCATTTAACCACTATGCAAGCTGATCCCAGTGCCTTAAGAACAGGAGAATTTAGATCCATGGGGGCTCCTTCAGCTGTTTTGACAAATATCTTACTGCTAACTCCACAACCTCCTTGAAAAAAAAGAAAACCAAGACCTTTAATAATTTGTCAAGCAGCGAAAAGAGTTACATGTACATATAGAAGGGTACGAATATCATGACAATCATTTTATCTGAAATTTTGTATACACACAAATTTTGTAAACATACTTTAGACTAGTATTTAAATCTCTTCAGGATTTGAATATTTAAATAAGGAATCATTTTTGGGAAATCCATTAATTAACCACATTTGCATAGACAATAAAGCTTATGCTTGTCTGAACTGAGGTTTCTCTAATTTACTGCAGTTATTATAGCCAGAAAGTGAAAATGTGCTTCAATTTCGTAACTGTATGTGTGACCTGAACATCATGTATGCTCTTAATAGTATCTTATTTTTGCTAATATTTAAAAATAATGATTGTTCCCTCAACACACAAAAGTCAAACAATGAATTTGAAGGATATTGTTTCTTCACAGCATAGCTTTAGGGACACAGAGAGGCAGAAGTTGATTTTTGCATTTAAATCAAGAAAACCTTAATTTAAAGCTATTTCCATGTGGATTAGCTATTTCCATGTGGATCAGGGAAAGCAATACTCTTCAAACAAAATGTCTCAGTCTGGTTTGTAGAGACTAGTGGGCAAACTGACTCAATTTCAGAGATGAAGCGTAGCAAAATCACAGACCTCCTAGCCCTAACCAACTCTACGGGAAATAGTACTCATTTGGAAACAGAAGTTCCTAAGGACAGGAGTTTCATGTTGAGTATAAGATTGGTAAATTTCTTTAATCTAAGGTGAAGCAACTTGTTTTGAGTTATACTTTTTCCCTCTTAGCAGTTGGGTGTTATATATTATATAACACCTGGAGGTATACAGGAAGTGAGAGGGGCTCTTCCTTAAGACCACACAGATAGATGACGACTTCATTGACCACTAGCCTAAGTCATGAAACTCAAGGTGACAGGTTAGGTACATGAGACAGGTATCAGGGAAGCACTGTAAAATATGTTGATTCATTTGAGTGTAACTAAACTTCTAAATAATGTCTCCCTTCCTACTCTCCCACCCCTAAATAAAACAAATAGAACCAAGGTGAGTACATTTCCTATGAGATTTTTGTAATGCCTATTTTGTTTTATATTACCAATGATTATTGTATGTGCTCTAGGTGTTTTTCTTTTAAAGGGCCTTATAAAACAAGACTTTGCAAAACCACCATTTTCCTATATTTAAATATTCATGATTTAGTGTGCAGAAATGCATAATGCTTCACTCAATGCCAGGCTCTGGTTTGTCTGGGTAAACAGTCCAGTACCAATAAGAAATGAAATGTTAGTCTTTGTATTTGAATTGAGAATCTATTCCTTTTTAAGGAAATTTTTTTTAAATAAAATACTTTTTTAATTAAAAAAACCCTGGACGAGTGTCTGAAAGACTTTCACCATTTTGACATGCTTGTATCCTTGTCTCATACTGTGTGGATGGAGCCAAATTTTCCAGAAGGATGGACTGATGATGACCAGCAGAGAAGATCAGAGGTGCTACACTTCCAGCGTTGAGTAATACATTGTATTCCACAGGTATTTTGGGGGTGAGGATCCCTTTAAAGAGAGAGAGAATAAAAACATGTATGTCTGTTTGGTCAACAAATGTTCCTCTTTTTTTTTTTTTTTTAAATGTTCCTCTTTTAAGAAAAATGTATGTTTCAAATCTTAAACTTAAAGGTATACTATTGCTTAATATAGCGATTAATAAGTGCATGAAACTTAAGTTGGAAAACATTAGAATGCCTATTCCAAAAGTAAGAAATGTTTATCACCCATTTTCGAAAACAAATGAAATATAATAATTCTATTCAAAGATATACTCTACAGGCAAATAAAAACGAAGGCATATTTCAAGGCAAATAAATACAAGGCAATTAGAAGTGGTCATATATTTTTCCTAGGCTTACTTACTCTTAAAGTACATAAAAAACCCCACCAGTTTTGCTTGTGACAATAATTTTTCTGTAGGTATTGTGTATGCATCTCATCTGACACGGATCCTTGATATAATAGCCCATAAAGTATCCAAATCATAGTCTACCTAGAGAATTCCCAGTGCATTAATTATTGAGTCAGGACAGTCCACTCTGTCAGTGAGACTTATGGACCTAAATGTATATGAAATTTGGGATCAAAAACTGTCATTTTTCACAATGCCTCCTAAAGAAAGAAGGTCCTGTCAGTTTAGCCTCTTTACAATCTATTCATAGAATTAAGTGCCTGTAAGTTTTATCTGGCCATGAACAACATGCACACTTTCTTAAGCAGAGATTATGAGCCTTGAATGAAGAATATATTGAAACTTTAGGCCCACTAAAGTTTCTCATTGATCTGACAGCTTCTAACGTGTGGGCTTCGTTACTTACCTTCCTAATACTTAAGTAAGTTTCTTTGCTACAGAAACAAGAAAATCTACAGCACAGGACTAAAGAATGAGGTCTAAAGAATGAAATGTGGTTTTGCTTTTTGTAGCTACAGCTCCAATGTATGAGGGGCAGAGGAGCTAGTAAATACCAGAGGTGCTCAGTATTTTGTGTAGGATAGATGAAAACAAGGAGTCTCTGAAGGAAATATTGATCCTCATCAGAAGGACTCATCAATCATTTCCTTTGGAAAGGTGCTAGATGGTGCTGAATTTGGCAACCCAGGCTGAGAATTTTAATTTTAAATTTAGAGCATCCTAATTAAACTGTTGCTTTTGTCCTTACAGTTTAACTTACTGTTATTCTATCATCGATTCCTAAATTCTTCTCTCTGGCTTTATACCTTTGCTCACGTTCCAGATTTGTATTTTGAACAGCCTCCTTCCCAGAGACCTCAATCTTAACAGGTCCAAAAAAGAATTACACTATTTTCCACTCCCAAACCTCTTATTCTTCTTTGGTTTCCTGTCTCCATTACCCTACACTGGAGGCCTTGGAGTAAGACCCTTAGAGTAGACCCTGCCTTCTTCACTCTCAAGCTCAAGTGACAAGTATATTCTATCATTTGTTTCTTCAAGAAGTTTTGGTTTTATATATAATCAGTGAACAATGGATTGAAAACATGTGAGCCAGGAAGTAGGGTTACCAGTTGGAAAGTGGTTGCATGGTTGTAGCAATAACAAAACAAGAACAGCATTTCATTGCATTCCTGTCTTATGCCAGGCAACATACATGATCTCATTTCATATCACTAGAATGTCAACTTCATACAGCTGGGGACTTTGTTCTTCTCTTGAAGGTAGTTTCAGTGCTTAGATTTTAGTACAGAGCAGTAGCTCAAATGTTGATTTAATGAATGAGTGAAACCACCTGACAATATTGTAAGGTAAATATCACTACCATTTTTTAAAGTGAGAAAACCAAGGGCCAGAGGAGAAACGTTGTAGATATCACACAGATTAATTGGGGTGGCCAGACTTGAACTCAGGCCCATTTGATACCAAAGCTTATCTCTCTATATTTATGCTGTCTCTTGATAATAAATACTTGGATTAGAACAATCGGGGGAAAAAGTGAAAGGATAATTTTGAGAGAACATGCATAGACAGGCAGAACAGGTCTTGGAGACTGATTAGATACAGCAAAAAAAAGTGATGGAGGAATTAGAATTACCACTGATGGAACGAAATTATAGGTAAATATTTAAAGTTCTGAAGAGCAGGTTTCCCAAACCAGGATACACACACCCTGGACATTTGTGGACTTTTGTCCAAGTATTTTCGGAGACAAGGACAAACATGTCCCTCTTTCCCAAAATCAATTTGACTTGTAAATTTTGTGAAATACACAACTCCCCTGCCCAAGCTAGGGAAAACCAGCAGAATCCCGCTATCCCTTGTTCACAAAAATTGGGTGTGGATTTTTCTCCCTAAAAAGCACAAGACTAGAAAATTTTATGTGTAGTGAGTGATGGGAACTTTCTCTACTCAGTTTTTTTAACTCTATCGTCACTTCAGAGTGAACTGTACACCAGCCGAAAAAGTTTATGCAGACATAACCAGTGTGTTGAACAAGTACAGATACTATTCGTGGTGAAGTCAAAACACAATTTAATTTCTGTCACTTACTATTGCTTTAAAATGAATTTATTATGTGTAATCTTGCTCAGACATGGGATGAAAAGTTGGCTGGGACCATGATGCTTCTGCTCAGTCTCAGGTAATAGACAATTCTATATTATTTTTTTCAGATATCACAACAAAGATTAATATCTAGAAAATTTAAGTAAATTCATTTTCTCTTTAATGGTATAGTGAGTATATGTAATGAGCTCATTTAGAAGATATTCTTCAAGGCCTAATTCTCAACTGCAAGACAAAACTGGGAATGTTTTTACTGCTCCCAACAAGACTGCTATAATTATGAAGTTTGAGAGTTGTATGAAGGGGGTTGATTACAGGGAGCGTTGGAGACTCTGAATTTATTAATAGGTGAGGAAAACTTAAGTACTGTATTAGAGGTAAAATAAAGAGCAATATAATCAGGTTTTTTTTTTTTTTTTTTTTTTTTTCCCCGCTAAAGATGTTCTTTGGGGAGAATTGCTCGAGGTAGTAAAAGAGATTGAAGAGTGAATCAATACCCTCTTGGTTTGCAATTTGACCTTTCACAGCAGGAAGATATGCTTATGGGAATATCCATCCAGAGTATCTTGGCATGTCACAGCATCCCACCTCAGATTTGGGGCATTTCTTCTGGTCGTTACCCTGACATCGTCTATAAAGCAGTGGGAAAAAAAGGTTGCTGTTTGTACACACATATATATGATGAAATGAAGAGAGGAAGAATTGCCTGGACATTGGGGTCGGCTTTCTTCAGATTGACTTAATATCCCGAAATATAACAGCATATCATGCTTTAACTAAAGAGATTAATAGAAAATGTACCCCTGAATGATAAATTATACAATACATTATTTGGGGGATAGAGACAAACACATTGGAATTCAATGCCAAATTTGCATGAATTTTTAAGATAAAAAGCAAGACCTTAAAAAAATTGCAAGGTTATGGTGATTGCTTCAGGTTTTTTCCAAACCTCCTGGGATTGCATGTTCATTCTGTTTTCTCTGATCTTAGGGTAGAACTTGTAGAAAAGTTTGACAAACACACACTTGAAAAATATGCCATGAGTCTTGAACTAGATAAACCACAGAATGGAGTCAGATCAAATCCCTCTTCCACCTTCATTTGTCCCTGGTAAATTACCCACCCTCTATGGTTGCCAGTCTCTTCACCTGTAAAACGATGACACTAATAGCCACGTCCTAAAGTGCTGAAAGGATTAAATTAAAACATGTATGTAAAGCATTTTAGTTCATTACTGAAAATAGAAAGTACTGAATAAATGACAGACATCTCTACAAAACAAAAGGAAATGGAACGAAATGCAAAAAAACCCCCAAAAAACCCACAGTTATGACACTGTTTTCATGTGCCTTCTAACACTTCTGAACCCATCTTTATATAAAGCTGCTATTCTAATTACAAAGCAATGTTATATTGAATCAAGTAAATATCTTTATAACTATTTTGTTACCTAGTTTTATTTTTTACGTATACTTGGATGTGGTCAACTTGTCTTCCTGCAATGATATCCTAGTCTTCATTCTCAGCAGTAATTTAGAGTGGTCTTCCCTTCGATTTGTCTGAGGTTGCACCTCATTATATGTCTTTAGTCTGTACCTACTGGTCTGCTTCCAGTAACTTCTCTGCTTAAAAGGACAGGACTCCTAGGAGGTCAGGGAACAAAATTGTACTTCCACCACATTTCAAATATAGACATAATCTTGATCATGGCTGGTCAAAGCATGAACCCAGAAAAGGCAATTTTCCACATCTTGGTTAATAAATGTCCTTTACATACACCTATAAGGTGTTGAAACAGAAAATGCTCCTTGAAGCTGTGAACATGTCAAGCACTGACACGTGTTTATTTAGGAAGAGGGCCCCCTCCACTGTCATAATTTACAGGACAGTGACATGAAAGCCTCCTGTGTTCCTGCAAACCCTAGACCATCTGCAATGAATCTGAAACGACCTAGCCCCCTGGTATTCTGATGACTAAATGAAATGAAATGGGCATATTTGTTAAAGTCAGCTGGCAAGCCACACGACTTGGTGTGTTCCTGAGTTCATAAATTTATGTCAGAGCAAGAGGAGCAGTGGAAACTCACGAGAACCAATTTACCCTAAGTGCAAATGGCAGTTTTGTTATTTGGTGTCAAAGTTACCAGTTGCACGATGACAAGCTGCCATAACACATTTTCCTGTTCACTAAAGAACAAGGATTTCGTTGGTTAATATTCCTTGCGAGGCTCCTTTTCATAATTTACAACAACTAGATGCTGATAGGTTATTTAACATTTATGAAGTTAAGATGTAATCAGAAAAACCCTGATTATCTTTACAAATAAAAAAGTTAAATTATTCACCTTTTTTTTCCTCTGTGGCTTTATTTCACAGCAGGTGCGTACTTTACAATGGGGCAAGTCAATCAAATAAAGCTTTTTTAAAATCTTTTTTTAGGAGCTGGAACAAGAACAATTCTAAGAGGAAAACTATTAATCCGGTTTGATGGCCACGTTTGCTTCAAACCACGGGCTGTGCTTCATATAATTCTTTTAACAAATTAGCCCAATGTCTCCTTTGTAGAGATAGGGGTATCTTGGTTTTGTCCCTTGGGGGGTCAAGGAAGTGAAACCAGACCCTCTTGAACACACATCCATACCAATTGTATGGAAATTTTACATAGTTTGTATAATAGTTATCATTTTATGCCTCTTCTACCCAACTAGATGGTAGGGTTCTTGACAAGAGGGACGATGTCTCATTCATTCTTTTTAACTCTCAAAATGTCGCATCGTGTCTCGCTCCCGAGAGGGGCCCAGTAAACATTTTCACGTTTGTTAAAATGAATAGATGAATCAATCCACTCAAGTGTAAATGAATTACATCCTATGAAATTTTAAGCTACAAACAAAATGATCCTACTGGGTTACCAGATGAACTGCCCTTGAACTACTTGAACTACTCATTTATGTTTGCTGTTATCTATGGCAATTTTTTTTTTTTTTTTTTTAGTTTTGAACTGGATCATAGTATAATGCAGAAAAAAAATCATTTGCTTTATGTACTGTTTAGTGAAAAAATATAGTACAGTGGGTTTGCTCATAGAATTTGGAGTCAGATTCAGTGTGGGTTGGCTCTGACACCTATGTGATGAATCACCTAGAGAAAAAAGCTTTTAACATCGAAATTGACTTTTCTCATTAGCAACACAGGGAGAACATTGGACGTACTACACATTGTTATGAACATTAAATAGATAAGTGTTAATCTCTTGGAAAATGCCTAGCACATATTAGAACTCAATAAGGTGAGATAAATTTATTAAACACCCAAAGCAAAGGCAACAAAAGCAAAAATAAACAGATGGGACTACATCAAACTAAAGAGCTTCTGCACAGCAAAGAATGAATAGAATCAATAGAATGAAAAGACCACGTATGGAATGGGAGAAAATATTTGCAAACCACATATCTGATGAAGGATTAAATATCCAAAGCATACAAGGAACCCCTACAACGCAAGAGCAAAAAAAAAAAAAAAAAAAAAAAAAAATCCAATTGAAAAATGGACAAAGGACCTAATACATTTTTCCAAGGAAGACATACAAATGACCAACAGGTACATGAAAAGGTGCTCACTATCAATAATCATCAGGTAAATGCAAATCAAAACCACAGTGAGATATCACTTCACACCTGTTAGGATCCCTATTATCAAAAAGACAAGAGATAAATGCTGATGAGAATGTGGAGAAAAATGAACCCTTGTATATCACTGTTGGGAATGTAAACTGGTACAGGCACTATGGAAAACAGTATGGAGGTTCCTCAAAAAATTAAAAGTAGGACTACTATATGATCCATCAATTCTACTTCTGGGTATGTATGCAAAGGAAATGAAATCATTATCTCAAAGAGATAGCTGCACGCCTATGTTCACTGCAGCATTATTCACAATAGCCAAGGATTAGAAACAACTAATGTCCTAAATGTCCATTAATGGATGACTGGATAAAGAAAATGTGATATATATTCAATGGACTATTGTTCAACCTTAAAAAAGATGGAAATCCTGCCATTTGCTACAACATGGATGAACCTAGAGGGCATTGTGCTAAGTGAAACAGACAGAGAAAGACAAATACCTAATGGTATCGCTTATATATGGAATCATTAAAAAAAAAGTTGAACCTATAGAAACAGTAAATGCTGGTTGCCAGGGGCTGAGAGAATGGGGGAAATAGGGAGAGGTTGGTAAAAGGGTGCAAACTTTCAGTTATAAGATGAATAAGGTCTGAGGATCTATTGTATAACACGGTGACTATAGTTGATAATACTGTATTGTGTAATTGAAACTTTCTAAGAGAATAGAACTTGTGTTCTCACCAAGAAAAAAAAAAAAAAGAAAAGAAAAGAAAAAAGAGGAAATATATGAGATGATGAATGTGTTAATTAAATCAATGGTGGGAATCCCTTCACAATATATACGTGTATCAAATGATCACGTTATACACTTTAAATATATCACCATTTTATTTGTCAATTATACCTCAGTAAAAGTGAAAAGATAAGTGAAGTAATATGCAAAATAAACTACAAATCACTGAAATGAGTTTTACATTTTCTTCTGAAACTCACCACTACTTGTCACTTGGCTATTACCCTTATAAGAAACCCGAAACAATTACCAATGTTGAATCATCCCAATTAATGCAACATGAATTCTTTAGAAAGCTTAGTGCCAATTTTGACTTTAAATGGATAGTATCTGATGTAATACACTGCAGTTGATGAGTTCACTGAACACCAAGATGCTTAATGTCTACCCACAGGCCATATTGTGGCTAGCTACCCTTTAATCAAAACTTGATTAATAAAAATCATTTATATTCCTAAGCAATATTAATTTAAATGATTTCTCAGTAGAAGAACTGTTGCCAATTCTTTTCTTTAATGGACTAAGAGATAAATGTGACAGGAAAAGCACCATTATTTCAATATTATGCATTAAGCCTAAATAACTCACCATCTTTAGTGAGAAAAAGCGGGTGTTGAATCCAATGATATTGTTAATTAGAAGATGATTAAGGGCTAGGATAGATCAAAACAGAGTCATCACCTTGATAAAGTAGAAAGTCCCATTATTACCTTCAGAGTTTAAATAATTTTGAATGTTTGGATTCTGAAATGGCATGGACGCCTATCTCCATTCTTAATCTGAATAAACCATTTATGTCCCATGAAGTATTTTCTTCTTCATTTTTCTATATATTTTCAACCATTAAGGTAACATATATCCTTTTCTCTCTTTAATATGAATGTGTAAATTCTGACCCAAGTTTCAGAGCTTGTAAAAGGTGAGAAGAAATGTTTAGGAATAAACTAATCTGGTTTACGTTGTCTGTAGATTCAAATAAGAACAGCCAGCATATACCCAGTGCCCACTGAATGTGGGCTTCTATAGGAAATCAAGTGTTTGAATAATTTTAAACAGCAGAAAATCCAAAATTTATTTATATTTGCCTGAATGATAAATTTTAGAAGCTTACTCAACATTTTGTTTCTTTAATACTTTAACAAACATTTTATAAGGACATGTTGTTTGTGTATCATCTGATTTGAAAGTACAAATGATGTATAGAAGAGCGGAAATCTTGGTTTTTTTTTAGTTCGGAGGGTTTTGATAATCTTACCGCTAACATTTGTCAAGTAATAATGAGAGAAAGTAAACTAGGATTTACTTGGGAGGTAAAAGAATGTCTACAAAGGGCTTAAAATGGTCTTTGAATAATCTCTCTGTAGTTATTTGAGAAATGACTCTTTTCCTTTCCCACCTCATTAAAATCTTCCTGGACCTGGAATCGGGTTTTGCTAAGTCATGTCTATTCTTTCTACACTTCTGGATGGGTCAGTAAAGGCTTCTGGTTACTAGTTCCCTCACGCCTCAGGAGATAACTATTGCCAGGTAGATATTTTCCCTTCAGGGGCTTGTCATTTTCCACCATTAATTCTTCTGGTCTTGACATGCCCCGCAAAAAATATTTTCTCCCCAAATCATTTGGTTTTCCCCAACACCTAGCTCTGTTTCTTGGCCCTCTAGGCTACTATTTCAAAAAACCTAGTTGCTCTATCATAAATCTAGAAGACTTTGGGCAATAAATGGAAAGTGTGATTTGGATTTAAGAGTTAAGCCAAGACAGGAAGGAATTGCTCTTATAAGGCAGCAGAAGAGCGCAGACCTGAATTTGAATTCAGGCTGTGTGACCTTGAGTAAATTATATTACTTCTTCAAGATTCAAGTTTCTTATCTTAATATTTTGATAATGATACTACTTGTCTAGCAGGGTTTGCATGAGAATTAACTGCAGTAAGGCAGGGAAAGTGCTTATCAAATTGTTTGGCACATACTAGGAATTTAAAAAATGGCAAATATACACAAGTAATGTTAATGAATATATGATATTTATCACAATTTCTCTTCCCCTGAATATTCTCATATATCCTCTGGCCTGAACCCCTTTTACTAATAGGATTTATAAACAATAAGGCAATTTATAGATAACATTGATAATTAACAATGTGTAAACTGAAAGCCCACATAATTGCATGGGTCATTTTCTGTTGCCAGGCAACCACAGAGATATTTTTCTCCCAGCAACTTACCTGTGTAAGGTCACTCTGTCCTTACTGACCACAAAACAAAATACGTGTGAAAAAAATCAGTTAACCACTATTTTGGCTTTGGACATTCATGGGAAACTGGTTTGATCTGCATTTTCAGAGATTTATTGTAATTGACCACTTTTGACCACCCAGGATGTGGGTGATCCATGGTTACTAAACTTGGAGCTCAACGTCATCTGCCGAACTTAACTCTAGCCCAGGACATTCTTATTCAGTAAACTTGGGATTGAGAATCTGTCTTTGCACAAGCTTTCCAGGTGATCCTAATATTCACTCAGGTTTGGGAACTACAGGTATGGACTGTTTTGTCCATTTTTCAGCTCTGCGTATGATGTAATCACTTTGTAATGGCAGGAGGGTATGATGAATACCTAGAAAGTTCTTGATTGTCAGCAAATAAACAACCTCCAGTTATAACAAGTCTGTTTTCTTCCTGTTTAAAATATATATTTGTGACTATTCAGGAACAGAAAATGTTTTTATTATCCAAATCAAAACACAGCATGAGGTACTTTCCAATAAAATCAACTGTAGATTATACACAAGTCAAAATCATCTTCCTGTTTACTAAGTTCAAAATCCTTCTAGGCACCAGGAAAAAAGTTTAATTTAAGACTCTAATCTTTCCATATATTACAGGGTTTCTGTAATGGATTTTGTGCATCTGAAACTAGAAGATTGACAGGCCTGGATTTATTAACCACTGGTTACATGGTCAGAGCTACTGTGTAAAGCATTTCTACAATATCCCTTAGGCTGGACTGGAATGAACAATTTCTACAAAATGGAGGTAGACAAGAGTTAAGGTGACATTAAAAAAGCAAAACTTGTGCCTTATTTCACAATGATCATTTTCTAAATATAAACATTATACTTTAAACATGAAAATATGATGCTGAACTCAAAGAAAAAAATGACAAAATTCTGGGAAATTTGAAAGAAATCTTAAAAGTTTACAAACCCAATCTTGCAATATGCAGTTTTATCATTTTGAAAGTGGAGGCCTTGGGACCTAGCAGATTTTGGGGCAAATACATATTTATTTATTTAACATCTTCATTGGAGTATAATTGCTTTACAATGGTGTGTTACTTTGTGCTTTATAACAAAGTGAATCAGCTATACATATGCATATATCCCTATATCTCCTCCCTCTTGTGTCTCCCTCCCACCCTCTCTATCCCACCCCTCTAAGTGGACACAAAGAAACAAGCTGATCTCCCTGTGCTATGTGGCTGCTTCCCACTAGCTATCTATTTTACATGTGGTAGTGTATATATGTCCATGCCACTCTCTCACTTCATCCCAGCTTACGCTTCCCCGCCTCCATGTCCTCAAGTCCATTCTCTACATCTATGTCTTTATTCCTGTCCTACCCCTAGGTTCTTCAGAACCATTTTTTTTTTTTTTTTTAGATTCCATATATATGTGTTAGCATACGGTATTTGTTTTTCTCTTTCTGACTTACTTCACTCTGTATGACAGTCTCTAGGTCCATCCACCTCACTACAAATAACTGTTTTATTTCTTTTTATGGCTAATATTCCATTGTATATATGTGCCACATCTTCTTTATCCATTCTTCTGTCGATGGACACTTAGGTTGCTTCCATGTCCTGGCTATTGTAAATAGAGCTGCAATGAACATTGTGGTACATGACAACTTTGAATTATGGTTTTCTCAGGGTATATGCCCAGTAGTTGGATTGCTGGGTCATATGGTAGTTCTATTTTTAGTTTTTAAGGAACTTCCATACTGTTCTCCATAGTGGCTGTATCAACTTACATTCCCACCAACAGTGCAAGAGGGTTCCCTTTTCTCCACACCCTCTCCAGCATTTATTGTTTCTAGATTTTTTGATGACGGCCATTCTGACTGGTGTGAGGTGATACCTCACTGTAGTTCTGATTTGCATTTCTCTAATGATTAGTGATGTTGAGCATCCTTTCATGTGTTTGTTGGCAATCTGTGTATCTTCTTTGGAGAAATGTCTATTTAGGTCTTCTGCCCATTTTTGGATTGGGTTGTTTGGTTTTTTTAGATGTTGAGCTGCATGAGCTGCTTGTAAATTTTGGAGACTAATCCTTTGTCAGTTGATTCATTTGCAAATATTTTCTCTAATTTTGAGGGTTGTCTTTTTGTCTTGTTTATGGTTTCCTTTGCTGTGCAAAAGCTTTTAAGTTTCATTAGGTCCCATTTGTTTATTTTTGTTTTTATTTCCATTTCTCTAGGAGGTGGGTCCAAAAGAATCTTGCTGTGATTTATGTCATAGAGTGTTCTGCCTATGTTTTCCTCTAAGAGTTTGATAGTGTCTGGCCTTACATTTAGGTCTTGAATCCATTTTTTTTTTTTTTTTTCTTATTTATTTATTTATTTATTTATTTATTTTTGGCTGTGTTGGGTCTTCGGTTCGTGCGAGGGCTTTCTCCAGTTGCGGCAAGCGGGGGCCACTCTTCATCGCAGTGCGGGGACCGCTCTTCATCGTGGTGCGCGGGCCTTTCTCTATCGCGGCCCCTCCCGTCGCGGGGCACAGGCTCCAGACGCGCAGGCTCAGCAATTGTGGCTCACGGGCCCAGCTGCTCCGTGGCATGTGGGATCTTCCCAGACCAGGGCTCGAACCCGTGTCCCCTGCATTAGCAGGCAGATTCTCAACCACTGCGCCACCAGGGAAGCCCTTGAATCCATTTTGAGTTTATTTTTGTGTATGTTGTTAGGGAGTGTTCTAATTTCATTCTTTTACATGTAGCTGTCCAGTTTTCCCAGCACCACTTATTGAAGAGGCTGTCTTTTCTCCACTGTATTTTCTTGCCTCCTTTGTCGTAAATTAGGTGCCCATATGTGCGTGGGTTTATCTCTGGGCATTTTGTCTTTTACCATTGATCTATATATCTGTTTTTGTGCCAGTACCATACTGTCTTGATTACCTTAGCTTTGTAGTATAGTCTGAAGTCAGGGAGCCTGATTCTTCCAGCTCCATTTTTCTTTCTCAGGATTGCTTTGGCTATTCGTGGTCTTTTGTGTTCCCATATAAATTGTGAAATTTTTTGTTCTTGTTCTGTGAAAAATGCCATTGGTAGTTTGATAGGGATTGCATTGAATCTGTAGATTGCTTTGGGTAGTAGAGTCATTTTCACAATATTGATTCTTCCAATCGAAGAACATGGTATATCTCCCCATCTGTTTGTATCATCTTTAATTTCTTTCATCAGTGTCTTATAGTTTTCTACATACAGGTCTTTTGTCTCCTTAGGTATGTTTATTCCTAGGTATTTTATTCTTTCTGTTGCAATGGTAAATGGGAGTATTTCCTTAATTTCTCTTTCAGATTTTTCATCATTAGTGTATAGGAATGCAAGAGATTTCTGTGCATTAATTTTGTATCCTGCTACTTTACCAAATTCATTAATTAGCTCTAGTAGTTTTCTGGTAGCATCTTTAGGATTCTCTATGTATGGTATCATGTCATCTGCAAACAGTGACAGCTTTATTTCTTCTTTTCCAATTTGGATTCCTTTTATTTCTTTTTCTTCTCTGATTGCTGTGGCTAAAACTTCCAAAACTATGTTGAATAATAGTGGTGAGAGTGGACAACCTTGTTTTGTTCTCGATCTTAGAGGAAATGGTTTCATTTTTTGCAAATACATGTTTAAAATGAATAATTAAAGATAAAAATAATTATCCGAAAATTATCACTACCTATAGAATATTATACAGACCAGATAATGTATACCAACTATATAAATTATCTCATTTAATGTTTACACCAACCCTACATGTAGGTACTATCATTGTCTCCATTTTACAGATGGAGATAACTGAGACTCAAAGAAACTGACTTATTTAAAGTCTGCTAATAGCTGGCACAAATATATGATATCGCTTATATGTGGAATATAAAAAAATGATACAAACGAACTTATTTACAAAACAGAAATAGAGTCACAGATGTAGAAAACAAACTTATGGTTACAGATGTAGAGAACAAACTTATATAGAAAACAAACTTATGGGGAAAGGGTGGGGGAGGGATAAATTGGGAGACTGGGATTGACATACACACTACTATATATAAAATAGATAACTAATAAGAATCTACTGTATAGCACAGGGAACTCTACTCAATACTCTGTATGACCTACACGGGAAAAGAATCTAAAAAAGAGTGGATATATGTATATGTATAACTGATTCACTTTGCTGTACACCTAAAACTAATGCAACATTGTTATAGTTGATAACACTGTATCAACTATACTCCAATAAAAAATTTTTAAAAAAAGAAAGATGTTTTCAAATCCTTACTGAGTGTGAAGTCTTCAGATTAGCAATGACAATTTAGGTGTGTAATAATATGAAAATGACATGTAATTTGATAAACCAGGGGTCCCCAAACCCCAGGCTGCAGATGGTACCAGTCTGTGGCCTATTAGGAACCGGGCTGCACAGCAGGAGGTGAGCAGCAGGAGAGTGAGCGAAGCTTCATCTGCCGCTCCCCATCGCTCCCCATAGCTCACATTACCGCCTGAACCACCCCCCACCCCATCCGTGGAAAAACTATCTTCCACGAAACCGGTCCCTGGTGCCAGAAACGTTGGGGACCCCTGTGATAAACCATGAAACTTCCTGGTCACTTGGCTAGAAAATCATCAACTTTGCATAGCACCCTGGATTTTCTTTATTGCTCTTTGAGAACTTGGATGGTAAAAGACCCTGCACTGAATCTGAGAAGTCTCCAGCCAATAGTCTGAATCTGGCCTCAGGCTGGCTCTGTGATGCCTCATTTTACTTTGTGGAGCAAAAATACCACGGTACTATAAGAATGCCAAGGAGAAATATGCTAAAAGGCTGCAAGTTGGCCATGCTCTTCCATGAAGGTAGAAATCAATTCCATAAAAGGATATGTAAGTTTGTATATTTTTCACAGCAGGAGATTTGTATTTATTCCTCTGTTAAAATTAAGAGCAGAGTTCAAGAATAGCTATGCTTCTAAAACTGAGATCCGGATCATAGCACTTTATGACACATACCAGCGCTATTGATTATTCTTTTGTGTTTTGTTTAATTTAATATGTTGTATGTTCATTTTAATACAAAGGTGGATAAAATCATTTATACTTGATATCTTAGAGCAACTTAAGTTTTTCTTTGCTTAGAAAGCTCTTCAGAGATTTTCTCCTGCAAATTTGTCCCCCAAAAGATCCTTTTTTCTTTGATCTGAGATTATGACATCAGAAGGATGTTGGTTCATGAGAATTTAAGTTTTATATACTGGGTTGGCCAAAAAGTTCGTTCGGGTTTTCCATACCATCTTACAGAAAAACCCGAACAAACTTTTTGGCCAACCCAATATTATGCCTTTATGTTATCTTCATGCCTAAATTACATGTTTTGACTAAGTTATGTGTTCAATTCAATGCAAAATATGTCTGTTAATTATTTTATGGAATGGATCTGTTGATAGCCCAAATGACTGTTAACCAATTATTTTCAGTACCATGTTGAAATGTGGCTAAACTTAATCTGATGGGGACAATATGGATTTGTGTTAATTTCATGTTTCAATTTCATGTTAAGACTAGATATTAAAAATAAACTCACATATCTTTGAAGTTTATTTAACACCTTAATCAGTTTTAAATTTTACTGAAACAAAACTTCCAAATATCCCTCATGTTAAAAGACAGCGCAAGCAGATTTCACTCTAATCCTTAATCCACAGTGTTAATGCAATCAGAGTTTTACCTGAGGATGATGATTATATTCCAAATATAATATTGCACTAAACCACAAAAGCAACCTACTAGTGACTCAGTGGTTTGATGGAGGTTACACAGCTTAGAGAGGTAAAATTCAGCTACTATATAACTGGTCACAACTCAAGAGACATGGGTGGAGTGGTCTAGTTTCTTCCTGAATTCTCCATTCACTACTATAATATAATGCCAATGATTCAATCTAGGGAATCCTGTAGAAATGGATGCTCAAGGTAGTTCAGACCTATGTGACTTACCTTGCATATGTATGAATAAGAAAAGAGATTTTTAGGCTCTGGTACTTGAAAGAAAGTGTTGCTTTGATAGAAAAGTATATATCTAGGTATCTATATATCTTTATCTACACACCTACAGAATATGTCTTTCTGATTTACTAAATTTACTAAATTCACATTTCCAGTCCTATCTCCAATTAATTTCCTCTGAAATGTTTTATGTACACATGCGCATATGCGCGCACGCGCACACACACACACACACACACAGAGGTTTTATTTCTTACCTGGTGGGGTCCAAGCTACATATATGGAATCAGGCCCAATTACTGTGATGTTATATGGAGGCCGGATTTCTTCTGGTGTTAATATAGGTGTCTGTATAATGTACTCATTACTGGGACTGCTGCCACCTCCAGTAGTGGCTTCCAGCTTATAAATGTACCTATATTTAAAAAAGAAAGAATTATGATAAGGCAATGCACAAGATAATTGGACAGTGATTGCTGGCTTTTCTGTCTATTGCTTTGTTCTAAATTTGTGACAAATTGCAAATTCTTTGTTCCCCATCCAGAGACTTTACCATAGACCTTATAGTTTTTCTAGCACAGGGAACATTCTCTCCAGGACATCACTATTTCGGACCCTTTCCCATTTTATTTTATTTTTTATTTTTTTAAAATATGGGCATTTTAAAATGTTAATTTATTATTTTAATTAATTAATTAATTAATTAAGTTTTGGCTACATTGGGTGTTTGTTGCTGTGCGTGGGCTTTTCTCTAGTTGTGGTGAGCGGGGGCTACTCTTCTACTCTTCGTTGCGGTGCACGGGCTTCTCACTGCAGTGGCTTCTCTTGTTGCAGAGCATGGGCTCTAGGCACACGGGGTTCAGTAGTTGTGGTACGCAGGCTCAGTAGTTGCAGCTCGAGGGCTCTAGAGCACAGGCTCAGTAGTTGTGGCGCACGGGCTTATTTGCTCTGCGGCATGCGGGATCTTCCCGGACCAGGGCTCAAACCCGTGTCCCCTGCATTGGCAGGTGGATTCTTAACCACTGCGCCACCAGGGAAGTCTCCCCATTTTATTTTTAACCGTCGAGTAATTCATTGCTTTTCTTAAAGATTTCAGGAAAGTCTTGGAGTGTGCTGGTGGATTGTGGAGGATTCAAATGAATCTTCTCCAGTTTTAAATGGATTAGAGTTCAAGGAAATATGTTTAGAGAAAGATGTTTCTAAATTGATCTGCTACTCTCTACAATAAAACTAAATTGATCTCTACTCTCTGTAAGAAAACATCTGTTTATCTAAGATATATTTGATCTCTGCTGAGAAATGAATGGGACTGAATTGCAAATATGTGGAACTTTTCCCCCTCAAACCACTCCTGTCTATATATAGTATAGCAAGTAGAGAAAACATTATCCCAGAAGTAAAGGTTGTTGATGCAAAACAAACCTCTTTAAATCTCTTTTCTTGCTAGTTTAGGGATGCATGATTTTGAAGATCATTTGATAATTCTTAAAATTTAATAGTTTGTGTATTTCATATACTAAAAAATTCTCATGTCAAATAAAAGACTAACTGTTTACATTTTTAAGGAATTTCATGTCCTCTGAAGACTAGTGTAATGAGCTAGTGTTTGGGTCTTCAACATCTGAAATGGATTAAGAGATTTCATCAGCTATGGAATGGCTAATATATGAGGAGATTAATTAACCAATTAATTTAATATTGTTTCAGTTGGAGATGGCCTCTTTCTCAACCCTGATAAATCCATAATTCTCACTGTATGATTGGTAAAGTTTTCTTTTAGTTTACCTGCTGTTGGGCTCCAGGTTTTTATCAGTGAAATTCTGCTCCTCACTGCCACCCAGGAAAACCAAGCTTCCATTACGACTCAACTGATATTGAGAAATGAGGCCATTGGGCTTTTCTGGCGGACTCCAATATAATTCCACTGTTGTAGAATTGATGATAATGTGTCGAGGTGTCACCCAAACTCCTGGCAAAAATAACACAATGAAGTTTTATTGCTAAGATAAAGTAAGCACCGTATCAAAAGTCATACCATCACTCCACATGCCATGGTATTTTTATCTGTTGATAAACAAATCTCATGGTAAGCAACAAAAATACATTTTATTTGTTTTGGAGGTAAAGTATATAATTGGGTATAAATATATAAATATTTTTTAATGCTTTAATTATTATTTTTGAATTGCCTTTAGAAAATGAATGCCAGACAACTAGTGGTGGAAACTTTCTCTGTTACTCTGAGTGTAATCAAGACCTAAGAAAATATCCAGGAATTTTCAAATTTGATGCCTATTTACTTGGAATCATAGTCTAGTATTTGCCTGAATTATCAAATTCGATGAACCAGCATACTTTGCCTGTGCCTCTCTGACATTACATGCTGTGCTTCTTTTTTCCTTTCTCTCTGGCTACTTCTTCCAGCCTCATTTACTGGCTTCTCTTCCCTTCCTGGACCTCAAAATGATGTAGTGCCTCGGAGAACTAGGCTCTCTCCTCTACCCTTCCCTCCCTTCTTCTCCTTTCCTCTCCTCTTCTTTGGCAACAGTGTCTTTGTAGTTGATCTCCATTTAGTCTCAGTTTTAAACATTATCTCTATGTTGAACACTGCCCAATGTATATCGCTATACTAACACTCTCTCCTGAGCTTCAGACACATGAGTTCCACTCTCTACTTGCCTACCTCCATTTAGATGACTAATAACATATCAAAAACCTAAAACGTCTAAAACAGAACTCTTGGTTTTCTGGTCTACAATCTATTTGTCTCCAAATCTTATCCAACTATTCATTTTCTTGTGCAAAACACACAAAAATTATCCCTGAGGCTCTTTTCTCACCCCTAAATATAATCTATCATCGAGTCCTGCAGATTCTACCCTGAATGTGCATAGCCCTTATATTTTTACCTCTCCTGATCCAAACTACATTTCTCCCTCTCACGGACTCCTGTGATAGCCTCTAAACTAGTGTCTATGTTTTAAATCTTGTCGTTCTCTATATCACTGTAATCCTTATAAAAGCATATAAAGTATATATGTAACCTAGTATAATATTCATAAAATATACAGCCCTTTTGAAATTATTCATATAGTATAATTCCAATTCCTTATGATAACCTGGATGGCCCTACATTTTTCTGGCTCTGGACTACCTGGCACCATTCTCTCCATCATTCATGAAGCTCCAGCCACATCAGACTCCTTTCCAGTCTCAGAATGTTTCAAGTTCTTTCTCACCTCTGAGCTTTTGCACTTCCATTCCCTCTGAATGGAACACTTTTGTTCATGACACCATGACAATTGTGTATTTCATTCTCAGATTTCAGTGACCCGTGTAAATATCACCTTATCAGGGAGGTCTTATTGACCACTATTCCCTAACTATAACTTTAACCCTATCTAAAGTGATCCCAACCTTGTTCCTCTCTATCATATGCCCTTTTCTATTTTCCTCTCAATGCTCATAACATCATAATCATCCTCTTTCTTTGATATCATCATTATTTTTTGTTTTTATGACTGTGTGGTCTATTTCCTTCTCCTGCTTTTAATACAAAGTTAGCTCCATGAGGGCAGGGGTCTACTCTGTATTAGTAGTCCATGTATATTTATGGATAGCACAATGCCTCATAAATATTGAATAATTTTGTTGTAAATATGTGTCCTGCAAATTACTATGTTAAGTATTCTATGGAATACAAATGAGACTAAGATATGGCTCATTCTTACAAGGAGTTTATACCCTCTGTATAAAAGATAAAATGTGTACACAAACAACTGTAATTCAAGGTCAAATATTTAAGTAGTCTTATCAATGTTAAAATGTATTGATGGAGAACCTAGCGATGAGAAAGATTTTCATGTTGTCATCTGGTCATGCTCTGAATAGACAATGTAACTCTCTTCTTCAGCTTTTAAAAACTCAGTAGGTTCTCAATAATCAATAGTTTTTGGTTGATTGTACCTCCTGTGTAAGTTACTCAGGAAAGGGTAAGATTTCAACGCTTTTATAAGAAAAGGACATTCAAATGCTATTTACTTAGCAACATTCTGAAAGAATCAAGATCGATTTAAAAATGGCTCAAACTTACTGATTTTCTAAAGAACAGCTTACTCTTGAGAAGAGAGTAGTTCATTTTGTTCTGAAAGCTCACCCTATGTTAGGTACTTGAACAAATCCACAAATCATAATATACATTTATGTCTGGGTCTCTCTGCCAACAGCTGCTGGATGACTCACCCAGCTAATTAGAGTTCTGATTTAAACGTGATATTAGTTTGTTGATTTAAAAGATAAAGTATAAGGCTGTAGTTCATAATCCGCTTCCTGCAGTCCTGTCTTCCTTACCTTGAAGGATGTATTAAAAATCACCAAGGTGCTAGAAAGGCTACTGCTTAGTTTCTGCTTTGAATCAGTCAATGCAGCCTGTGGAAATGCAGGAGTTAATGAGATAAAATGAAGGCACATTTTGGGGTTGCTTTGTGTTTTAAATAAAAGTTGAGTTTTATATTTAGATAAGCTGGTGAAAGCTCTGTTCATGTTGGCAATAACCCTGTGTCCATTGGTTTGATTTATAAGATGAAATTGGAATGTGTAAAAAACTAATAAGCGCTGTGTTTTCACTTGCATAATGTTATGGAGACTCTCTTATCTTGGCAGCTGCAAGAAATCTTTGATAGGATAAGACCCGCCTTTGGTGAGAGGTCTTAGTAAGTCCCAGGTGAAGAATCTACCTCCCTTGCTGAGCCTGGGTCTCAGTGACATCAGAAAACCTATACTACATAATTGAAGGGCAGAACTGAGGCTGTTCAAGGGCAGGAAATCGATGGTCATGAGGGAAATCATCTAGAAGTGGGGTGGGGAGCAGGTAAACTAGCTGAGAGGTGTAAGAGGGAAAGGTCAGAAGAACACCTTGGTGGGTCTCTTGACATAATAGCTACTAAATAAGGAACATGTCTACTGGATTTGTTTTAACTTTGTCTTGAGTGTCATGCAGTATTACCCATTTCTTATGTCCCTACAAATTCCAAGTCAAAAATCCCAACATTTTTTGTGGATTGGCTTTCCCTTGGAAGTTAATCAAAGAAACCAGTTTTGTATTGGCTGATGTCAGAAGTGCATTGACTTCTGGACCATTTATTATTTGTTCATTTGTTGACTCAACATTCTACTCAATTTAGTCATTTTCTATGTTGGGCACTGTGAATGTGGGGATAAAGATATATAGTCTTTATCCTCCAAGGAACCTATAGTATCATGATGAATAAAAAAGGGTAAATAACAATTTATAGTCCAGTTTGACAAGTGCTTTAAGAAAAGGAAGCTTAGTGTGCCATTAGAGCACTTAGCCATCAGACCTAAAACAGGCTGGGAGTGAAATGGGGATGGATGGGAAGGGGATGGGGTCAGAGGAGATTTTCACAATGGGAGACATCTGAGCCAAATTTTGAAAAAATGGGAGTTAGCTGAGTGAGGATGTAGGGAAGGGTATCTAGGCTGAGGGAAACCCACACAAAGTCCTAGAGATAGGGAAAGCATGGTAGAAGTTCAAGTATATCGGCATGACTGGTACATTAAATTGCATATGGGAGAGACCAAAAGACTCGCCAGACTGGCAGAAGTTAAAACTTGAGGGGTCTAATTTGATTTACTAAGAAGATGTGGATTTCTTTCCTCCTGGAAAGAAATGGGATTTTTATGGAGGTAATTAATGTGAGATACGCCTATTTTGGCAAAACTGGAAAAAGAATTGGGATGGTGATTTGAGAAAGAGGAGAAATGGCTAGAGGCAGGGAGACTAGTTAGGAGGCTCTGGAGAAGTTGTAGGTGTCTGAACGAAGGCAATGACAGAAGGGATGGAAAGGAAGAACAAAATTTTTAAAATCCTTAAGATTTAAAATTAATAAAACTTTATGAAGGATATCGGGGAAGATGGCGGAAGAGTAAGACGCGGAGATCACATTCCTTCCCACAGATACAGTAGAAATACACCTACACGTGGAACTGCTCCTACAGAACACCCACTGAACGCTGGCAGAAAACGTCCGACCTCCAAAAAGGCAAGAAACTCCCCCCGTACTTGGGTAGGGCAAAAGAAAAAAGAAATAACAGAGACAAAAGAATAGGGACGGCACCTGCACCAGTGGGAGGGAGCCGTGAAGGAGGAAAGGTTTCCACGCACTAGGAGCCCCTTCGCGGGCGGAGACTGCGGGGGGCGGAGGGGGGAAGCTTCGGAGCCACGGAGGAGAGCGCAGCCACAGAGGTGCGGAGGGCAAAGCGGAGAGGTTCCCGCACAGAGGCTCGGCGCCGAGCGGCGCTCACCAGCCCGAGAGGCTTGTCTGCTCCCCCGCCGGGGCGGGCGGGGCTGGGAGCTGAGGCTCGGGCTTCCGTCGGATCGCAGGGAGAGGACTGGGGCTGGCGGCGTGAACACAGCCTGAAGGGGTTAGCGCACCACAGCTAGCCCGGAGGGAGTCCGGGAAAAAGTCTGCAGCTGCCGAAGAGGCAAGAGTCTTTTTCTTGCCTCTTTGATTCGCGGCGGGCAAGGAGAGGGGATTCAGAGCGCCGCCTAAACGAACTCCAGAGAAGGGCGCGAGCCGCGGCTATCAGCGCGGATCCCACAGCAACAGGGGCGCAGAGGGAAAATCGGAGAGACTCCCGCACAGAGGCTCGGCGCCGAGCGGCGCTCACCAGCCCGAGAGGCTTGTCTGCTCCCCCGCCGGGGCGGGCGGGGCTGGGAGCTGAGGCTCGGGCTTCGGTCGGATCGCAGGGAGAGGACTGGGGCTGGCGGCGTGAGCACAGCCTGAAGGGGTTGGCGCACCACAGCTAGCCGGGAGGGAGACCGGGAAAAGGTCTGCAGCTGCCGAAGAGGCAAGAGACTTTTTCTTGCCTCTTTGTTTCGCTGCGCGCAAGGAGAGGGGATTCAGAGCGCCGCCTAAACGAACTCCAGAGAAGGGCGCAAGCCACGGCGATCAGCGCGGACCCCAGAGACGGGCGTGAGACGCTGGGGCTGCTGCTGCCGCCTCCAAAAAGCCTGTGTGCGAGCACAGGTCACTCTCCACACCAACCCTCCCGGGAGCCTGTGCAGCCCGCCACTGCCAGGGTCCCGGGATCCGGGGACAACATCCCCGGGAGAACGCACTGCGCGCCTCGGGCTGGTGCAACGTCACGCCGGCCTCTGACGCCGCAGGCTCGCCCCGCCTCCTCTGTACCCCTCCCTCCCCGCGGCCTGGGTGAGCCAGAGCCCCCGAAGCAGCTGCTCCTTTAACCCCGTCCTGTCTGGGCGGGGAACAGACGCCCTCAGGCGACCTACACGCAGAGGCGGGTCCAAATCCAAAGCTGAACCCCAGGAGCTGTGCGAACAGGGAAGAGAAGGGGAAATCTCTCCCAGCAGCCTCGGGAGCAGCGGATTAAAGCTCCACAGACAACTTGATGTACCTGCATCTGTGGAATACCTGAATAGACAACGAATCATCCCAAATTCAGGAGGTGGACTCTGGGAGCAGGAGATATTAATTTTTCCCCTTTTCCTTTTTTTAGTGAGTGTATATGTATATGCTTCTGGGTGAGATTTTGTCTGTATAGCTTTGCTTTACAATAGCTTTATTTTACTTCACTATATTATAGCCTCTTTCTTTCTTTCTTTCTATTTTTTCTCCCTTTTACTCTGAGCCGTGTGGACGAAAGGCTCTTGGTGCTCCAGCCAGGCATCAGGGCCGTGCCTCTGAGGTGGGAGAGCCAACTTCAGAACACTGGTCCACAAGAGACCTCCCAGCTCCACGTAATACCAAACGGCAAAAATCTCCCAGAGATCTCCATCTCAACATCAAGACCCAGCTTCACTCAACGACCAGCAAGCTACAGTGCTGGACATCCTATGCCAAACAACTAGCTAGACAGGAACACAACCCCATCCATTGGCAGAGAGGCTGCCTAAAATCATAATAAGGCCACAGACACCACAAAATACACCACCAGACGTGGACGTGCCCACCAGAAAGACAAGATCTAGCCTCATCCACCAGAACTCAGGCACTAGTTCCCTCCACCAGGAAGCCTACACAACCCACTGAACCAACCTTAGCCGCTGGGGACAGATACCAAAAACAACGGGAACTACGAACCTGCAGCCTGTGAAAAGGAGACCCCAAACACAGTAAGATAGGCAAAATGAGACGACAGAAAAACACACAGCAGATGAAGGAGCAGGCTCAAAACACACTGGACTTAACAAATGAAGAGGAAATAGGTAGTCTACCTGAAAAAGAATTCAGAATAATGATAGTAAGGATGATCCAAAATCTTGGAAATAGAATAGACAAAATGCAAGAAACATTTAACAAGGATGTAGAAGAACTAAAGAGGAACCAAGCAATGATGAAAAACACAATAAATGAAATTAAAAATACTCTAGATGGGATCAATAGTAGAATAACTGAGGCAGAAGAAAGGATAAGTGACCTGGAAGATAAAATGGTGGAAATAACTACTACAGAGCAGGATAAAGAAAAAAGAATGAAAAGAACTGAGGACAGTCTCAGGGACCTCTGGGACAACATTAAACGTGCCAACATTCGAATTATAGGGGTACCAGAAGAAGAAGAGAAAAAGAAAGGGACTGAGAAAATTTTTGAAGAGATTATAGTTGAAAACTTCCCTAATATGGGAAAGGAAATAGTTAATCAAGTCCTGGAAGCACAGAGAGTCCCATACAGGATAAACCCAAGGAGGAACACGCCAAGACACATATTAATCAAACTGTCAAAAATTAAATATAAGAAAAACATATTAAAGGCAGCAAGGGAAAAAAAACAAATAACACACAAGGGAATCCCCATAAGGTTAACATCTGATCTCTCAGCAGAAACTCTGCAAGCCAGAAGGGAGTGGAAGGATATACTTAAAGTCATGAAGGAGAAAAACCTACAACCAAGATTACTCTACCCAGCAAGGATCTCATTCAGATTCGATGGAGAAATTAAAACCTTTACAGACAAGCAAAAGCTGAGAGAGTTCAGCACCACCAAACCAGCTTTACAACAAATGCTAAAGGAAATTCTCTAGGCAAGAAACACAAGAGAAGGAAAACACCTACAATAACAAACCCAATACATTTAAGAAAATGGGAATAGGAACATACATATCGATAATTACCTTGAATGTAAATGGATTAAATGCTCCCACCAAAAGACACAGGCTGGCTGAATGGATACAAAAACAAGACCCATACATATGCTGTCTACAAGAGACCCACTTCAGACCTAGGGACACATACAGACTGAAAGTGAGGGGATGGAAAAAGATATTCCATGCAAATGGAAATCAAAAGAAAGCTGGAGTAGCAATTCTCATATCAGATAAAATAGACTTTAAAATAAAGACTATTACAAGAGACAAAGAAGGACACTATATAATGATCAAGGGATCGATCCAAGAGGAAGGTATAACAATTGTAAATATTTATGCACCCAACATAGGAGCACCTCAATACATAAGGCAAATACTAACAGCCATGAAAGGGGAAATTGACAGCAACACAATCATAGTAGGGGACTTTAACACCCCACTTTCACCAATGGACAGATCATCCAAAATGAAAATAAATAAGGAAACACAAGCTTTAAATGATACATTAAACAAGATGGACTTAATTGATATTTATAGGACATTCCACCCAAAAACAACAGAATACACATTTTTCTCAAGTGCTCATGGAACATTCTCCAGGATAGATCATATCTTGGGTCACAAATCAAGCCTTGGTAAATTTAAGAAAATTGAAATCGTATCAAGTATCTTTTCCGACCACAACGCTATGAGACTAGATATCAATTACAGGAAAAGATCTGTAAAAAATACAAACACATGGAGGCTACACAATACATTACTTAATAACGAAGTGATTACTGAAGAAATCAAAGGGGAAATCAAAAAATACCTAGAAACAAATGACAATGGAGACACGACGACCCAAAACCTATGGGACACAGCAAAAGCAGTGCTAAGAGGGAAGTTTATAGCAATACAAGCCTACCTCAAGAAACAGGAAACATCTCGAATAAACAACCTAACCTTGCACCTAAAGCAATTAGAGAAAGAAGAACAAAAAAACCCCAAAGCCAGCAGAAGGAAAGAAATTATAAAGATCAGGTCAGAAATAAATGAAAAAGAAATGAAGGAAACAATAGCAAAAATCAATGAAACTAAAAGCTGGTTCTTTGAGAAGATAAACAAAATTGATAAACCATTAGCCAGACTCATCAAGAGAAAAAGGGAGAAGACTCAGATCAATAGAATTAGAAATGAAAAAGGAGAAGTAACCACTGACACTGCAGAAATACAAAAGATCATGAGAGATTACTACAAGCAACTATATGCCAATAAAATGGACAACCTGGAAGAAATGGACAGATTCTTAGAAATGCACAAACTGCCGAGACTGAACCAGGAAGAAATAGAAAATATGAACAGACCAATCACAAGCACTGAAATTGAAACTGTGATTAAAAACCTTCCAACAAACAAAAGCCCAGGACCAGATGGCTTCACAGGTGAATTCTATCAAACATTTAGAGAAGAGCTAACACCTATCCTTCTCAAACTCTTCCAAAATATTGCAGAGGGAGGAACACTCCCAAACTCATTCTACGAGGCCACCATCACCCTGATACCAAAACCAGACAAAGATGTCACAAAGAAAGAAAACTACAGGCCAATATCACTGATGAACATAGATGCAAAAATCCTCAACAAAATACTAGCAAACAGAATCCAACAGCACATTAAAAGGATCATACACCATGATCAAGTGGGGTTTATCCCAGGAATGCAAGGATTCTTCAATATACGCAAATCAATCAATGTGATACACCATATTAACAAATTGAAGGAGAAAAACCATATGATCATCTCAATAGATGCAGAGAAAGCTTTTGACAAAATTCAACACCCATTTATGATAAAAGCCCTGCAGAAAGTAGGCATAGAGGGAACTTTCCTCAACATAATAAAGGCCATATATGACAAACCCACAGCCAACATTGTCCTCAATGGTGAAAAACTGAAACCATTTCCACTAAGATCAGGAACAAGACAAGGTTGCCCACTCTCACCACTATTATTCAACATAGTTCTGGAAGTCCTAGCCACAGCAATCAGAGAAGACAAAGAAATAAAAGGAATCCAAATCGGAAAAGAAGAAGTAAAGCTGTCACTATTTGCAGATGACATGATACTATACATAGAGAATCCTAAAGATGCTACCAGAAAACTCCTAGAGCTAATCAATGAATTTGGTAAAGTAGCAGGATACAAAATTAATGCACAGAAATCTCTTGCATTTCTATACACTAATGACGAAAAATCTGAAAGTGAAATTAAGAAAACACTCCCATTTACCATTGCAACAAAAAGAATAAAATATCTAGGAATAAACCTACCTAAGGAGACAAAAGACCTGTATGCAGAAAATTATAAGACACTGATGAAAGAAATTAAAGATGATACAAATAGATGGAGAGATATACCATGTTCCTGGATTGGAAGAATCAACATTGTGAAAATGTCTCTACTACCCAAAGCAATCTACAGATTCAATGCAATCCCTATCAAACTACCACTGGCATTTTTCACAGAAGTAGAACAAAAAATTTCACAATTTGTATGGAAACACAAAAGACCCCGAATAGCCAAAGCAATCTTGAGAACGAAAAATGGAGCTGGGGGAATCAGGCTCCCTGACTTCAGACTATATTACAAAGCTTCAGTAATCAAGACAGTTTGGTATTGGCACAAAAACAGAAATATAGATCAATGGAACAGGATAGAAAGCCCAGAGATAAACCCACACACATATGGTCAACTTATCTTTGATAAAGGAGGCAAGCATATACAGTGGAGAAAAGACAGCCTCTTCAATAAGTGGTGCTGGGAAAATTGGACAGGAACATGTAAAAGTATGAAATTAGAACACTCCCTGACACCATGCACAAAAATAAACTCAAAATGGATTAAAGACCTAAGTGTAAGGGCAGACACTATCAAACTCTTAGAGGAAAACATAGGCAGAACACTCTATGACATACATCACAGCAAGATTCTTTCTGACCCAGCTCCCAGAGAAATGGAAATAAGAACACAAATAAACAAATGGGACCTAATGAAACTGAAAAGCTTTTGCACAGCAAAGGAAACCATAAACAAGACCAAAAGACAACCCTCAGAATGGGAGAAAATATTTGCAAATGAAGCAACTGACAAAGGATTAATCTCCAAGATTTACAAGCAGCTCATGCAGCTCAATAACAAAAAAACAAACAACCCAATCCAAAAATGGGCAGAAGATCTAAATAGACATTTCTCCAAAGAAGATATACAGATGGCCTACAGACACATGAAAGAATGCTCAACATCATTAATCATTAGAGAAATGCAAATCAAAACTACAATGAGATATCATCTCACACCGGTCAGAATGGCCATCATCAAAAAATCTAGAAACAATAAATGCTGGAGAGGGTGTGGAGGAAAGGGAACACTCTTGCACTGTTGGTGGGAATGTAAATTGATACAGCCACTATGGAGAACAGTATGGAGGTTCCTTAAAAAACTACAAATAGAACTACCATACGACCCAGCAATCCCACTACTGGGCATATACCCTGAGAAAACCATAGGTCAAAAAGAGTCATGTACCAAAATGTTCATTGCAGCTCTATTTACAATAGCCAGGACATGGAAGCAACCTAAATGTCCATCGACAGATGAATGGATAAAGAAGATGTGGCACATATATACAATGGAATATTACTCAGCCATAAAAAGAAATGAAATGGAGGTATTTGTAATGAGGTGGATGGAGTTAGAGTCTGTCATACAGAGTGAAGTAAGTCAGAAAGAGAAAAACAAATACAGTATGCTAACACATATATATGGAATCTAAGGGGAAAAAAAAAAAAAAGGCCATGAAGAACCTAGTGGCAAGACGGGAATAAAGACACAGACCTACTAGAGAATGGACTTGAGGATATGGGGAGGGGGTGGGGTGAGATGTGACAGGGTAAGAGAGTGTCATGGACATATATACACTACCAAATGTAAAATAGATAGCTAGTGGGAAGCAGCCACATAGCACAGGGAGATCAGCTCGGTGCTTTGTGACCACCTAGAGGGGTGGGATGGGGAGGGTGGGAGGGAGGGAGATGCAAGAGGGAAGAGAAATGGGAACATATTGTATATGTATAACAGATTCACTTTGTTATAAAGCAGATGCTAACACACTATTGTAAGGCAATTATACTTCAATAAAGATGTTTGAAAAAAAAAATAAATAAATAAAGTGCATATCATAGAGAAAAAAAAAAAAAAAAAACTTTATGAAGAATTGCCTACTATAACCTAAGGAAAAGAGAAGCATTAAGAATGTCGGTTTGAGGGCTTCCCTGGTGGCGCAGTGGTTAGGAATCTGCCTGCCAATGCAGGAGATACGAGTTCGAGCCCTGGTCTGGGAAGATCCTACATGCCGCGGAGCGGCTAGGCCCGTGAGCCACAACTACTGAGCCTGCGCGTCTGGAGCCTGTGCCCCGCAACGGGAGAGGCCGCGACAGTGAGAGGCCCGCGCACCGCGATGAAGAGTGGCCCCCACTCTCCGCAACTGGAGAAAGCCCTTGCACAGAAACGAAGACCCAACACAGCCAAAAATAAATAAATAAATAAATAAATTTATTTATTAAAAAAAAAAAAAAAAAGAATGTCGGTTTGGGGGCTTAGATGATTAGATGGTGGTATTTGAGAGAGGGAAAAGGGAAGAAAAGAAAGTTAGTGGGGAGAGCGATTTTAAACATTGAAATACTGAGGTTGAAATATTTGGAAAACACTTAAATATAACCATCTTGTAGACTGATAGATAGACAGGCCTTAAATTTGTGAGTGTAGGCTTTGTGAAAGCTCTAGAATTTGGGAGCTCTCCACCTTCATTAGGAATTCCAGCTAGTACTGGAGAATTCCAAGGGAGAGCATCGACAGATAAAAGAAGGGCAGAGGAAGAGGAATCTGGAATGAAACTGAAAAAGACTGGTCTTCTTTTCCTTTTGCTTTTTCATATTATCAATGCTAGAGGAAAGCATGCCTGCAATTTTGCATGCTTGAACTCTAAAAATGAATGAGAGCTTGCTGGTATGGCAGCAATCCTGAAAAGAGAGCAATAATCCAGTTCAAGCTCTTCCCACTATTTGACTATGGGAACGCCATTTTCTAGTAGGTTAAAATCGGAGAGAATTAGGTCCAACTTACCAATGGGGTCATAATGTGCTTTTTTTTTTTTTTAGATTGAAAATGAAAGAAATGAGGAGCTCTCAGGGTAGCTAGGAACAAATGCTTCTTTTAATTCTCTCCATATCCACTTAGACACCCAAATGTTAGACCTTCAAACTATGGCTGATTCACTCAACTAGACCTTTTAAAATTAGTTATATTTGGGTTATTAATTTAAAATGATATAATATGTTTATTTCCACTTTAGCAAAACAACACAACTTAATGTTACTGCTGATTTGTTCCCTCACAACCTCCAAGTTAAGCATTCAGACTACATTTATTTCTCATACAAGTTATTCACAATTGGCACTTACACAGCTGGAAAGTGGATTCTAAATCCATGTTTGTTCTGCAGAGGAAAGCTCATTTAGTTTATTGTTCCTTTGCACAGTTATTTGTGTTAAAGTAAAGGTGCATAAAGTTAAAAACAGAAATCAAGTAAAACATTTCTCATCTTATACTCCCCAGCACTGTTGAAAGCTATAATGTTCAAGTCATGAAATCTGAGCTCTTTCAAGAAATCTTTTTTTTTGGACAAAATGAGAATAGAGATGCATATTTCCTAAGAATTTAAATATATGGATTGGATGAGTAAACTGGAGAGACCCTGCTCTTTCATCTGGCTGAGTTTCAGCCAAAACTGGTTGATAGATCCTTTAGAAATGATCCATTATCATCAAAGTATCCATTTGACAGTTTACCTTTCCAAAAAATCCACTGCTGGTTTCTTCCTTTCAAAGGAACACTAAGCTTTTTGACATGAAACATTCTTTATATAGAAAACATCATTAGTGAATTCCTGGTGAGGAGCCATATGCCCCATATGTGGAATTTTCCATTTTATTCCCCATTTACTGGTAGGAAGTTCAGGTCTAATATTCTGAGGTACAACAACCCCCTCATTAGAAGAGTAATGGAAAAGTAGTTCAGGACTGTCTGATGATCATTAACATTATATTTCTGTTCAGAAACTTAGTTATGCCTCTGTTTCCCCACATGGAAAACAGGCAGATAGTAGAGATTAACAAAATAATTAGTTGATCACTAGCCCAAGCTTCTGCACACATTTTTCTCCCGCAAGTAAATGATACTACCCATCCCAGTTCCTAACGCACAGACCGTTGTTATTATTTGGGTGTGTATGCTGGCAGAATCTTTCCTATGCATTTATTTATTTATCTATAGAAATGAGTATCATTTTCTATGTGTTGTTTTATACATAAAGATACCACACATGAATGTAGTTCTATAACTTCTATTTTATATGTATGGATCATCTCATTCCTTTAAACTGATGCATGGAATTCCATAATGTGAATATACCTGAATTTAGTTAGCAATTCCCCCACTCAAAGACATTTCAATTGCTTCCAGTATTTTGCCATTAAACAAATGACAGAAAAGGCTTCAATAAACATCCTGGTGCATGCCTCCTTGTGCAGTTGTGGAAGTGTTATTTTCTGGCATAGATAATGAAATTGAAACTGCTGTGTCATGGGGAAACATTTTATGTTTAATAGACATCACCAATTTGATCTCCAAGGTGATGGTCCCACTTTACATTCCCTCAAGCTGTGTATTTCTCCTCCTACCATTCATTTGTCAAAATCCTTGTTCCTTGTGGTCCACCTCAGAAGGCATCTGCTCCTTAAAATCTTTCTTGATGCCCGTGATGGGTTATAATTTCTCCCTTCATAGATTAACCTGAGCATTCTGTTCATTTATTCTTTCTTAACATCACCTTTAAGATTCTCTCTCTTCATACAGATTTGGGCACTTGTCCTATCTCTTCTATTTGACTGTAAGTTCTTGAGGGAAGTGAATATTTTAATCAGCTTCAATAGGGAGCATGGTGCTTGTTATATTTTAGCTGCTCTGGGAATATTTAATACTTGATTTTTGGAGGAATTTCATATCCAAATAGATAATAGTGTTTTCCCATGTAAAACCATATCTAAAAGGTTTAAGGAATTGAAGGCAAACTGCCTTGGGAAGCTTATAGTTTAACTAAACTTGAAAAATAGGCACCTACAATATTATTTAATTTTGTACTTATAGACTTTATTCCTTCTTCTTTGTTTGTTATGAAAGAGTTTATAGAGTTCACATCAAAATACCATATGAAAACTTCTTCTCCCCAGTCATGGGTATTTTTTAATTACCTTGAGGGGCTGCCTGCAGAGTCTGACCTAGAAAAGGCTCACTTGAAGTGCATCCAGCAGATGTACAAGCTCTAAGTGTGAAGCTGTAGTTGGTGTATGGCTGGAGACCTAGAAAGAGCAAAAAGAAATCAAGTACCTCTTGAGAGGATTATTTATTATCAGGTAAGCATGAGCAGTCACATGCAGAGCTGTAGATATGATATCCAAAAATTTTAAGAGCAGAAAACACTCTCTAAGGGAGAGAGGAACTTCATAAGCAGCTCAGTATTAATAGAAATTTCATTTCTCACTGGTAAAATAATAAATTCTCAGCCTTCGAAGAGATCTGAAAATTCATGTCATCCATCCATCCATCTTACCCTTGATTCCCCTGTACAAGGTGTCATTGAAGAGGATCCCCTGGCTAGGGGATCGAAGTAGTCCATCTCCCAAACAGCCCACTCTATTTTTAGAGAGCTCTAGAGTTCTCTATTTGGTTTCAAAGTACTTCCTTATATTGTGGTGAACTCTTTCTAGCACTTCCACCCCCTAGGGACTTATAGAACAAATCTAATTTCTTTTCCACATGACAGTTCTTCAAATATTTGTAGACAGTTATCAAATCCCCCCTGACTTTTCTCTTCTCTAGGCTAACCACCCCAGTTTCTTCAACTGCTTCTTATATAAACAGGGGCAGAAAAAAAGTAAAAAGAAGGTTAGAGTCAACATTTTTTAGCTCCAAGCCATATTCAGCTCATATTAACACCAACTAACCCTTTTTTTTTAAACTTTGCATTTCTTCACCATATGTTCCCATACTGTACCATCTTACACTTACTTCTGTAGTTTTTTTGGGGGTATGTTGCTTTTGTCTTTACATGTAGATTAAATATACTTTGATGAAGGGATAGTGCTTATTACTTCTTTTGTATTCAGATGTATGATGTATGATGTAGCACAATAATTGCTCAATAAATTCTCAGGGGAAAAAAGAATGGCAATCCATTTACAATAGACGTTACGTATTGTCAGACTTCACTGCTCTGTGGCCAGTGACCCTGGACAAGTTACTTAGCTTCACTTTGCTCTCATCTACTGATCTGTAAAATGGGGAACCATTGCATCTAGCTTCTAAGGCTGTTAAGCAGATGGGATGGGTTACTTAGAGAAGTACTTTATTTTAGCAGAAGCAACCTTAAGACTCAGCAGCATTCAACAAGGATACATAGAGACTAACATTTCTTGCCTTGATTCTTGGGAAAACTCAAACAATGCTTTACAAATATTTTCTTAAAAAAAGAATAGGACTTAATCTCTAATGTCAAATATTGGGCTAAGTTATAACATGGATCCAATAATTACTGTACTTATTTTTTCATGAATTTAGAACTACATTTTCACATATTTTGTTCTTTTGGTGAGGTGACCCTTCCTCCAGAGACATTTATAAAGTCACTCTGTCACTTTATGCAGATCTGCTCAAATGCTACATTTTAAAAGATTTTGACCACTCTATCTACACACCATAACCAGCACTTTTTATCCTCTCAAATTACTTTCTTCTTTCATAGCCTTCAACATTATCTGATGTTTGATTATATGTCTGTTTATCTATTGTTTGTCTCCACCTCCATGATGTAAGCTCAAAAAGAGCAAGGACTTTGTTTTGGCAACAACTGTATCCTTTGAATGGTGACAGGCACAAAGTAGGTGCTTGTTAAGTGAATGAAAAAAAATAATCGATTAATTAGTTTTAAAACTAATTAATTAATTAAAAATTAATTAACTTCTTTTAGAATTGAAGCAGTAGTCTGGGTTCTCTGCTAAAGCCATAATGTTCTGTAGCTGGAGCAGCTCCAGGATTCAGCTTCAAAGCCCTTTGTGTTTCCTTATCAATTTAATGACAAGATGTGGATACTTATTTGATTATAATCTTCCATTAGGTTGTTATGGAGGATTTACATAATTTTGATATTTACCTGATTTACAGATGAAGAATATGATGAAAGATCTAAGCCATATCCAAGCCTTGTGTGTTTGATAAAAGCTTATGGGAAAAGGCTAAAGATTATAGAATATAGCGCTCAAGAGAAAATGGAAGGAAATATTCAAGAATAAAGGTCAGAGACTGCAGTGGCTGGTTTAGTCTGACGATGTCCCTTTCTTTATTTCCATTAGTGAAAAAGGGGTCTTGACCCTTGTGACACTGTTTTATCTGAATAACTTACTTTCTCACTTAGAATGTAAGCCCTTTGAGAGTAAGGATGGTATCTCTGAGCATTTCTTATTTAAATCATTTTTTCCCAATAGTGCCTATTTGATGTATTCAGTGTTTGTTAAATATTGTTTAAGGAAGACCAAGGCATAAAAGTACCCAGTAAGGATGGCAGGGCTATGATGCGATGATGTCCATGTATCCATCACAAGTGTGATTTGACCAAACAGGGCCTTCCTCATAATTCCATAGGGACTCCTGCCCACAGTATCTATTTCACTGAATAGGAGATTCTTCTTTAGTTGCAGAATATTACTAATATAATATAAAAAGTTAATATAATTTATGAACAATAAATATTTTCCAAATCTTTTTCCTGAACGTCAGACTTAAGTATGGCTAGTAAAAGTGAAGCGATACTTGATTTTTTTCTCCAGCATGTTCTAACCAAAAAAAAAAAAAAAAAAGCCTCAATTCTGTTTCTCATTTTGTGTTCTTGTTGGTCTGGTTTCAGACTTTGGAAGGACATTTTAGGATGGGTCTTAGGAAAGGAAGAGAAAATGTCATTGCAGAGGTGTACTAAGGTTGATTAGAAGATTGAGGGTATTTGCAGTGAGGACAGTAGCTAAAAAGAAAATTTACTGTACATAAAAGTAGAGGGACTTCCCTGGTGGTCCGGTGGGTAAGACTCTGTGCTCCCAATGTAGGGGGCCTGGGTTTGATTCCTGGTTGAGGAACTAGATCCCATATGCATGCCGCAACTAAGAAACCCACATGCCACAACTAAAGATCCCACACGCCACAACTGAAGATCCTGAATGCCGCAACGTAGATCCCATGTGCCGCAACTAAGACCTGGCACAGCCAAAATAAATACATAAGTAAATAATAATAAATGAATAAATAAATAAATACTTTTTTAAAAAAGTAGAAATTGTCTTTTCTTTACAGAATTTTTCAGAGGGGGTTGAGTGCCATCCATTTTATAAACAGCTCAGAACACTAGAAGACAGATGTTTGGAAATGCTACAACAGTGGAGCAACTAGCCCTTGAGGGATTTTTGGTAGACCAAGGAAGGTGTACCAAGGAGTTTGTTACAGGTGTTTAAATTGGTGGTGTGGGTTGGTCTAGCAGAGGATGGGGCCATAGTTAGTGGAGGAATATGTATCTCTTGGAGCTATTGGAGTACTAGAATTAAGGGTGGTGGGTAGGATGTAGAACTGAGTGTTGAGTAGAAAGCCTTGGTCAAGAAGTCAGAAGATTATCATACTAAGTGAAGTGAGTCAGACAGAGAAAGACAAGTATCATATGATATCACTTATATGTAGAATCTAAAAAAAGGGTACAACTGAACTTATTTACAAGACAGAAATAGACTCACAGACATAGACAACAAATTTATGGTTACCAAAGTGGAAAAGGGTGGGAGAGGGATAAATTAGGAGTTTGAGATGAATAGATACACACTACTATATATAAAATAGATAAACAACAAGGTCCTACTGTATAGCATAGGGAACTATATTCAGTATGATCACAGAGATAAGAAAGGGTGAGGTCAGGATACAAATCTGGGCAGTTGGGCTGAGAAATGTGACCCAGAACAGTTGGGTCAGTCTTCTGAGGCTTATAAGGAAAATGACATAGGTAGCTCAAAGCCCAGTGACACTTCCAGTAATATAAAAAATTCATATGGGACTAGGTATTTAAATATTTTCATTTGGAATATGACCACAATTCATGTACTGAGGGACTACAGCATAGCTGTTAGGAGAACAGAGTCTGAGGTTAGACTCTTGGGTCTAATCCTTACCTATCTATTAATTACTACCATGGGCCAGTTTTCTGATCTCTAGATGCCTCAATTTCCATATCTCTAAACTGCAGGCATGGGAGTATAGACTGCTAAATTGGACTACAGCTTAACTTGAGGGAAGGCAATAGATGAATCCATTATTTTCTATATTCTCTTTCTTAGGTGTTGTGTTTTTCCTATTGTTAGAGGGTTGGATTACTAGTAGGCTTGGTTCAAATAGTCGGTAAGGAAAGAATGGACTGCCAGGAAGCATAGATGATTTACATGAACTGGATGACCTTTCATATATATGACTCTGTAAAACTCAATAAAATCAACACATTTCAACTGGAATTTGCTGTCATTTTAAGGAAGCCCCTATTGGTAGTCCTTAAAATGAGATACATATGACATATGAGCCACAGGCAATGGAAAGGGCACAACAATTGAAAACTACTCATGAATTGATCAGGATGAGAAGAGGGAAATAAAGAGATGTCTCCAAGGAACTGTTCTGACTGTAACTTAATCCTAAAGTCAAAGAGTAGAAAGAGAAAAGAAAACATCATTCAACTGCTCAGCATTGAACTAAAAGAGTAAGAATAGTGGGGGGGTAGAACCGAGAAAGACAAATGCATGGAGAAAAGCCAAGTATTTAACATTTCAGTGGAGTGGAGATTACTGTGGCTGCAAATTACCTGAACTTCCCTAAAGGGAATCGTGTTCTCTTATAAAGGAAAGAGGCATACTATAACCAAACTCGTTACAATTACGCTTTCAAGTAACATTCCTTTCAAGACTAAATATGTGTCAAAAAGGGACCTCAAAAAGTCTGCCTATGGATCATAAAAAGATGATCTGGAAAACAAAACCCATACCTATGTAAGTTACATTGGATGTACTCTATAAAGAACAGCTTGTTTCTAATTTTTAATCTCCAGCTAGTCAGGAAAAGGCTTTCTTGTCCATTACAATTTCAGGTAGCTAGTGCTACCTCAAAGCATTCATCCAGTTTTTCTAAGTATCATCTGTTATTTTCTGAAGGATTATCAAATAGTCCCAACGAATATGTAATTTCACAAGTTCCTCACTCAACCTGGTTAATAATTAGGTCAAGTGCTGAGAGACCTGAGTTACTTCAAAAAGGTTTTGTTAGGTGGTTACCAAGTATTGTCCACCCTGTGGGCAGGTTATCTGTCCTGGCATCAGTTCACCCAAACTGGATGTTTGCCCCGGCCCACCTGAACCACACATCTAGTCTTGCTGCTGAAAAGAGCTCCCTTTTGCTCCCACCTGCCTGGGATCTCACTAAGTGATTTCCCCCCCCAGGATCTCACTCCCCCTCACAGTGATCTCTGCTCATGGAGATTCCCAGGGATTTCCAGTATCTACCGGCAACCTTGTCTGTGATGATAGAGCTACATCAGGGTTCGATTTTAGATTAATCTCATTCAATGTGAAAATCTGGATGTTCAAAACTGGTACACCAAGACATCATGGAATCACTTTAGAGACATCTAAGGTGATTTAAATTATGATTTGTGTTACGAAATTTGATTGTAAAATATTTCAGGAGCTCACATGCTAAA
This sequence comes from Balaenoptera acutorostrata, assembly GCF_949987535.1. NCBI lineage: Eukaryota > Metazoa > Chordata > Mammalia > Artiodactyla > Balaenopteridae > Balaenoptera > Balaenoptera acutorostrata. The sequence goes on along the minus strand of NC_080064.1, from coordinate 184,152,060 downwards.
GTCCCCTTTTCTTGATAGTATCATCCAGCACGACCTCAGCAGTTCCCCATCCTGTTTAGTCAAGCCAATTTCTTGACTCTTTGAGAGGAGCCATCAGCACTGTCCATTTTTGTATCAAGGCTTTGACATAGGAGTTCAGTTGATGTCTCATATGAATCGGATGTCAAAACATCAAAACTAAGAGGCTCTTGCATTTGCAAATGCCAGTGAAACAACTTCACGGCTTTCAGTTCTGACTACTTGCTACAAGCTTATTTGCATTCTTAATTCTGTATTTGGTGTGAAATTCTAGACCAAAGATTTGGTTCCTCTCCCCAATGTAATAGTGATCAGATTCATCCCAAGAAGTACTTCCTGAATGAGTTACTTCTTTGGCAGACTCTCTTTCCAAATATATTAACATTAAGACTATTATTAAGATAATCCAAGGAAAGACCCTTGCTTTTGATTTTTGTAACACTATTTTGATAAATATTTTTCTTCCCTGGAGTTTGGTGTCATACTAGACTGAAGCCTCTTTTACCCTACATTTTCAAGCAGAATTTTCTTCTCTAGAAACAGAATGTGGCATCAGGTGGCAGCAAAGTCTGATGCTCAAATGATCCACAACAAGGACATACATCTCAGAGGAAGGGAGCTGGCTAGAACTGTCATGACTAAACAGAAGTAGTGATTGCCCAGGCAAAGTACCTTGAAATATCTGGGATTCCGGGGGATTTTTTTTTTTTTCCTTTAAATATTGGTGTCCAGGCTGCTGTTGCTTGTTATTCTTTGGCTATAATATTATATATGTAAGAATGGTAAAAGAAAGGAAGAAATAGTGGTTGATGTTGTGCTATTATTTTTGCAAGTATTTAGGCTCAAGGTTTTCCTTGGAAATGAATTCTCCCATCTACTTCCACAGGTCTGATGCTTGGCGGTCAGTGGTCAGGCGGTAGTAGGGGAAAGGCAGCCTAGAGAATCACACATGACAACAGAGGCTCCCAAAGCTGTTCTGAGGACACGAGGGGCATCCCAGTTTTCATCCTATCTGTTTCAGTTAAAGATACACACTACTGTATATAAAATAAATAATCAACAAGGACCTACTGTAGAGCACAGGGAACTCTACTCAGTATTCTGTAATAACCTATAAGGGGAAAGAATCTGAAAAAGAATGCATATATGTACATGTATAACTGAATCACTTTGCTGTACACCTGAAACTAACACAGCATTGTAAATCAACTATACTTTAATATAAAATAAAAATTAAATTAAAAAAAAGAATTATACTGCCAATAAATCCAGATTGCCAGAGACCAGGGCTGGCTTCATGGGCACACAAGCTATGCTCTAAGCTGAGTCACCCCAGCTCCCATGCTTAGAAGAGTCCTGTGCTTGAATCAATTTTCATCGTCTTGAAATTCTTAATAATTTTTGAACAAGGGGCCCCATGCTTTCATTTTCCACTGGTTCCCACAAATTGTCACCCATCCTGGCTGAGATTTAGCTGTGTTTGACAATGTGATTTTTATATCCAACCAACATGGAATCTAGTCACTCAGATACTAGTTTACTATTCAACATTTATTCATTCAACAAAGATTTTCAAAAACTTAATATATGTTAGGTTCTGTGATAGATCACAGTATAGGTGACACAGTGGCAAACAGGAAGCTGTTGCCTCTGTCCTTAAAGAGCTTTAACTCCTGGTTGAGGAACAGAGACAAAGAGAAAGGATATTCATAAAGTATCATAAAGACCATGAGAGCCAAGTGTAGCATACGATGGGAGCATATGGTAGAGTTATTTAAATGTAAAATCCTCATGTAAAAATGTCCACATTTTGGGATATTGATGGTCAAACTATGTCCTCTTTTTTTTAAAAAGTGGTAGGTAGTATATCTGTTTCAGTGCAAGAATAGTACATTTTCTGCTACAACTAGCCTTGTTAGGATTTATGCTGTTTTATCACAGGAGGTGTTCATGAGCTTCTAACACGATGGGAAAGGAAGGCAAATTATTCTCTCCTTGCTGACTTAATGCTGGTGACTCTTCCCCTTTAAGTGCAATGAAACGATAAGCAACTTTTAATGAATTATTTGGAAAACATTTCCCCCAGAGTTAAGAGACACATAAGCTCTTATCATGTCTGCTGCTAAAGACGACATGATTAATTCATTTTGTTCTCGGTGGCCCCAATTATTTCATTAATCCTTTCCTCCTCTCCTCTACCCCGATGGCTACATTAGGAGGCCCAGGTTTCATACGTGGCAACCCAAGTAAAACAATGCCGTCACTGACATCCCGATTGCTCTGTGCAGGACCGTGGGCATGTTTAGTAATAAATGATACGAAAAGGTCTTTTATTGACAAGCTGCCACGCGCTGTTTGCATTAGCGAATATGAGAAGATGATGGCCGCTCCCCCTTGGTCCCCATGGCATTGGGCTCGGTGAGATGGCAGAAAACGCTTCAGTTTACTTAGAGCATTGATAACACCTCTAAATAATTAACTGAGGACTTCCTGTCTTCAATTACTTAATGCTTTTTTTTTTTTTTTAACATCTTGAGAGGATTATAAGCAATTTATGGATTTCACATGATGAGTGCATTTGCCGCTATTCCCACAAAGCATTTACGGGATCATGTTTCTAAAGCTTTGAGGTAATTAAAAATAAGCATGGAGACAATGCGGCTGATGCTAGGTGCCCACTCTCCCTTCTGTCACTTCTAAGGACCCAGATTCTCAGGCTCCTGGATGACTAGAGCTACGGCTTCATCAGGGTTCGACTGTAACTTAGGGAATGCCAAGGTTTTGGAAATGATGAGAAAAGCAAAACCTTTATCTCCAGGGGGTTCAGGCAGCTCTTGGATCAAATGTTTGAGATGGAATGTGAAATAAATTTGATTATTTTAGTTCATTCCATGAACTCAATAAAATAGTCATTCTCATCATAAAATACTTCCCTACTGAATTTGATCAGTCAGCTAACCATGGAACTGAATTTTCCCTGGCAGATAAAATGTGTGAACACTACACAGATCTTGGGTTTTAGATCCTCTAATGCCAGGCACCATTCCTGTCCCATAGGAACTGCGTATTAGGATACTGTACTTGGTAAGGTTTTGTTGAATGAAGGTTTATTTCCTCATTTAACAAAGAAATCGCTCTTTAGGGCTATAGTGCTCAAGTGAAGTATTCTCTAAATCTGTTTAAAATGAATTCTAACAGATTATTTTTTCACTTTATAATCTTACAAAAAATAAAATTAGGTAGAAACACTTTAAAATGTTTATCCTAATAAAAGAGGAATGCTGCCATTAAGTTATGCATATAAAATCCTCTGACATGAAAATATCCATTAAAAATGACAATAAAAGGAAGAGCTGGTAGAGTGAAGGTATTTAAAGAAAAAGCTTTGCAATTATTTTATAATTAAGGAGGCTATCAATCCTGTTGGTTTGAACCTCACAATTGAATTTAGTCCGTCGGCACGTAAATTCTGGTTTTCTAAAAAATGCAAACCAGTACAGCTGGCGAGAGTTCAAAGCCCATGCTGGATGAGTAGATGGATTCCGTAAGAAGAGAATTCTTTATCCTTGTATCCCAGTTTATTGTGAAACCTTTACTGCTACAAAGTCTTAATGGGCCTTAACTTGGCTTTCAAAACCCTGTAATTAACAGTCCATGGCCATCCTCAGTCATTCTTTTGATTTCTCCTACTCCATTCTGTACGGAGTTCTGTTGGTGTATCATTACACAAGCTATTCCTTAACTTGTCAGTGGTACTGGGAGCTTCTTAAGATCAGCAGTCTTATTTTGAAGCACTGAATATACTATCTAGAACACAGCAAGCAGGCTACATGTATTTTTTTTTTTTTTTTTTTGTAATGAAATGGTATTCTGATTTCCTTATAGATGGAGGCAGTGAACGCCTTGGGGACCCCGAGTAGGCCAGTTTTCACCTTCATCTTTCAAATGTGGATATTAAAAACGTCCCTCACTTATAGGCATGTGATGAGAATCACAGGAGTCAAAATGCAAATGGTTTGTTAAAATTATAAAGCACCGTATACATGTAAGTTTTTTTAATGGAAAATAACATCATTTCAATTGCTTGTGATGATTTTCATTTTTAGCGAACCAGGATCTAAGGAACAAATCTGATCATCTAAATGGATGAGGGCTTTCCCCATCCCCATTATCCTTGGCTTAGCTCGGGATCTTCACATCAGGATCACAATGTGCTAGTCCGCAAATATTCATTAAGCACCTTCTGTAGGCTTATGACACTTTTGGAAAACAGTGGACATCTGTCCACGAGTGCTTGCTTGTGTGTCAGGGAACTGTGGAAGTTATTTTTCCACCTGTGTAGCAAGGCCTGTGCCTCCTCTAAGGAAAAATCAGGCATGCTTTTCCAGGCCTTTCTGCACTTCTATGTGAGTTTCGTTATCTCTGGTATCACTGCCCCCTGCCAAGTACAGGGTCTAATGGAAGGAAGGCATTCACTCAGGAGGCCTTGGAGAGAGGCTACTGGCAATCGGGAAAAAGTAAAAGTTTGTAAACTCTTCTCTGTGTTCTCAGAATCTAAACTTACACAACTGTTTGGAATGATTCAGTAGATCTAAATAATGAGCTAAGTTACTAAATCTCTTGAAAGATTCTTTTCTGTAAAATGGGGGTAATAATTCTCTCTGCCCCATAGGTTTGTGACGAGGATCAAATTAGATCGTAAATGTCAAGGGCTTAGGACAGTATTTGACACATATTAAATTCACTTATTCCTCATTTATTTAGCACTTACTGACATGTCATGGATTGCTCTAGGTGCTAAAGATACAGTACTGAACAAGGTAGAGACGGTCTCTGTGATCCTGGAGCTTACGTTCCAGTGGAGGGGGACATAAAGAGACAAATAAAAAGCAAACACTGTCAGGCAGTGAAAGGTCTGTGGTGAACATAAAACAAGGTGATGTGATGGTGTATCAGGAAAGCTGATCTAGACTTGGTGAGTCAGAAGATGTTTCCCTTCAGAAGTGACATTCAGACTAAAACATGTTAATTATTATTATAATCATCGCTAGTAATTATCTGACACTATACTATTGTAGTGTACTATTATTATATTATTAAAGCTAATTATAATACATAATGTTATAATAAGCAACAAAAATAATACAATTACTATTAATTAATGTTACTAATAATAACAACAAATTGTCACAACCAGTCAACTATCAACTATTCTGTGTATTAATTACCCACTCAGTAGACAACTGTTAGCCTCTGGCTGATTTCTCTCCTGCCTTCCAGTACATTCTCGGCTATCCTAGCACCATTATCTATGAGTATATCCTTGGGGAATGAAAATGCATCTTACTGTTTGTCTGAAAAAGAAAAAAAAGAACTTAATACTGATGCAAAAACCCTACACATAATGCATATCAAAGCCAACTATAAATTATTTCTGAAGTTATCTGCTGTTGTGGCTTACTGCTGCCAGTGTGGGCTCTTCTATTAGCATGGATAAGTGGGACCTGACCATATGTCAAGAGAACACGTCCTTCTGAAGTGACCTCCTATATCAAACGCACACCCCTGGGAGGCTTTGCCCCCCTAACCACAATGACAGACTCTTCCGGTACGTTTTCCTCTTTTTTTTTTTTTTTCACCTGTGACCGTATGCTGCCGCCTGTCAGCGGTGTCAGTGTAGATGAGACCTTTCCCAACCTGCCTGAGCTGGTATTCTTTAATGACGCCGTTTGGCTTAGGAGGGACATCCCAGCTCACATGCAGAGTCTCCGCACTGGGGGCCGCGACTCTCGGCGGAGGGATGCTTTGTGGAACTCCTTGGGTTGTAGCTGCAACGACCTGAAAACACAGGAATTAAACAGCAATTTCTTGGAATAGTACACTAGGTATTCTGATCAATGAGAATGTCACTTTTGTTTTAAAATGTTGTTGTCTGGCCTGGCATATCATTAGCAGGGCTTGGTGAAGCAGTCCCTCTTTTTTTAAAATTCTTTCTCTCGCATCCTATTCAAACAATGACATCTGACCTTGAATATATCCCATAAGTCTTCGACTACCATTTATCACCACGGGTTCAACAACAATTTTGATGGCAGACTGCAGCTCTCCGTTTAAACAAGTAAAAGCTGGCTGGCAGACTGTCTTACTAGAGAACTCTTGATAACTCTCCTCCATATGGCCCATCGGTGTCCTTGCATTTTAACAGCCTGATTTTGTACATTTTAAGCACCAGTAAATGTGGAGCAAAACCCACATCTGAACTTGCTTGCATATAATACACTTTGAACAGTGTAAATGGGCAGCCTTTTCTGTACTCTTCCTATGATACCCAGGATGACTTTATAGTGTCTGTACCAATGTTCTAGAAAGAGAACCAAGTGAGAAGAAAAAAAAGAATCAACCAGTGATTTACTCAATATTGTCAAAATATATTTTCGGGCTAAAATTGGCTGCCTTTGTTTTCTCACAGAATGAAGTCTGATTTCACTTTTTCACCAATTGTTTTGGCATCTGGTAGGCAGGAGCTCCGCTATGCAAAAAGCACGGAATGGCTCGAGGACCGTTTGGACCCTAACTTTTGATTGGGCCAATCAGCTGCCTTCTGTCTAGTTGGTGAGGCACTCAGAGATGCTTCTGGGGTCTGTTGAATAAAAAGCAGCTCACATGAGCTGCGGCTGATGTGTGCGACTGAACGTGTTACTTGGATGCTTCTTGCACAGTGTGTGAAGATGCTGCGCTTCTCAAGTTTAAACCATATGAAAACTGGGTCTCCTCTGACTAGCTTGGCATCTGTGAAATGGCTCTTTCCTTATTTTCCTCCTAACTTGTTTGATTGTTTCTTCCATTTTTCGCTTAGTAGCATCCCCAAGGGGGCTGGTCATCTGTGGTCTTCGGTTTTTGTCTCTCTCTATTCTCCTTACATGACCACACTCAAACTCCTTGCTTCAACTTCCCTCATAGATCTTTCCAGAAAATTTCAGTCACTTCTTAATCCAGCTTCTGACTAGACATTTTCACTTAAAGTGCCAAATAATATTTTCTTCCACCATTCTGCTATCTGCTGCTCCTCTTGAATATATTTTTTAAAGGCTTTAAAAATGTTAATCTTGGGGCTTCCCTGGTGGCGCAGTGGTTGAGAATCTGCCTGCTAATGCAGGGGACACGGGATCGAGCCCTGGTCTGGGAGGATCTCACATGCCGTGGAGCAACTAGGCCCGTGAGCCACAACTACTGAGCCTGCGCGTCTGGAGCCTGTGCTCCGCAACAAGAGAGACCGCGATAGTGAGAGGCCCGTGCACTGTGATGAAGAGTGGTCCCCGCTTGCTGCAACTAGAGAAAGCCCTTGCACAGAAACGAAGATCCAACACAGCCAAAAGTAAATAAAAATAAATAAATTAATTAATTTTAAAAAATGTTAATCTTATTCTTTACTTTTAACTTTTCCTCCTTTTTTTTTTTTAAAATTGAAGTATAGTTGATCTGCAATCTTGTGTTAGTTTCAGGTGTACAGCAATATGATTCAGCTATACATACATATATATATATCTATTATTTTCCAGATTCTTTTACCTTATAGATTATTATTATTATTATTATTTTAATTTATTTATGGCTGTGTTGGGTCTTCGTTTCTGTGCAAGGGCTTTCTCCAGTTGCGGCAAGCGGGGGCCACTCTTCATCGTGGTGCATGGGCCTCTCACTATCGCGGCCTCTTTTGTTGCGGAGCACAGGCTCCAGACGCGCAGGCTCAGTAGTTGTGGCTCATGGGCCTAGTTGCTCCGCGGCATGTGGGATCTTCTCAGACCAGAGCACGAACCTGTGTCCCCTGCGTTGGCAGGCAGATTCTCAACCACTGCGCCACCAGGGAAGCCCCTTATAGATAATTATAAGATATTGAGCACAGTTCCCTGTGCTATACAGTAGGTCCTCGTTGTTTATCTATTTTACTATATAGTAGTGTGTATATGTTAATCCCAAACTCCTATTTTATCCCTCCTCCCCACTTTCCCCTTTGGTAACCATAAATTTGTTTTCTATGTCTGTGAGCCTATTTCTGTTTTGTAAATAAGTTCCTTTGTATCCTTTTTTTTTTTTTTTAGATTCCACATATAAGTGATATCATATGATATTTGTCTTTCTCTGTCTGGCTTATTTCACTTAGTATGATAATCTCTAGGTCCATCTGTGTTGCTGCAAATGGCATTATTTAATTCTTTTTTATGGCCGAGTAATATTCCATTATATATATATATATATATATATATATATATATATATATATATATATATATATATATATATACACACACACACACACACATATACATATATATATTCCTCCTTTGTTTTTTGATTTGCTTGCAGAATGGCACCATGACCAACAAATTGGTCAAGCCAGATATCCTGAAAATACCCATAATACTTTCCTTTTATTCCTCTACATACAGCTGACTACTGCGTCCAGTAGTTTTTGTGCCCTGGTATCTGTTGTATCTTTCTGATATTCTTCATCTGACCCCTGCTGCCTGAATTGAGATCTTCATTATTTCTTGTCAAGGCTGTTGCAGAAGCCTTGGAACTATTTTATTTTCTATGTCAGGCTCCTTTGTCCTTTTCTCTGTTCTTCAAGAGCAGGCAATTTTTGGTGAAATGATATTTAAATAGAATTTCTAAGTTTTTAAACTGAGAAATGGCTTGGGAACTATTATGGATTTATAGAAGACCACCTTAAAAGATTTGGTGGAGGAAAAGTGGATTAAGGGGATAATACTGGTTCAAGTTTTTTCTTTTGATGAATGAAACATTGATATTTGAATAAATTTTCCTTCTGGTGATCTCTCCTTTCAGGAGGAAGTGTTGGTACTCAGTTGAGACACCATATGGACGCCCTACTTTATTGGCATTACCACCTGGACCTTCATATAGTCTTAACACGGGATAATTCTGTCCAGAGTTTAGGCAAACTCCTCTTACCTTGCTGCTGGTGGCACAGCCAGCAACCGTGCAAGCTTTCAGCTGGTATGAATAGTCCATAAAAGGTTGAATTCCTTTCGTATCAGAGAAGCTCAACGATGTTCCTCGAAAACGTTCAATTCCATCTCGGAGAAGAATGTAGTAAATAATAGGACCTAAAAGAGGCAGAGAAAGGCCTGAATTTGAGTGTCAGACTCTTTTAACTGTTTGCAAACAAATCAGATGGCTTAGAGTTCTGAAGAAATGGGATAATATAGCATTATTTAATTTTAAATTGCTATTATTTTGCTATGTTCAAGCAGTTCTTAACTACACTCACTCTTATGGAGGAGATGGATTCTTGACATAAATAATCAGTCAGTTGTTTCTTTCCCCTCACTATCAAACATTTACTTTCAAAACTATTCTGCCTTCCCATAATATGCTTTGCTTATTTGAAAGCAGCTCAGACATATGTTGGGATTCAAGGAAAATAATTTTTGGTTAAAAATTTGTGAGGGCTATTTCACAAAATGAATGATTGGTTGACACATACCTGAAGCTTCCTTTATCAGCAAATACTTTTTAGTGGTTAGATGCATGCCAATTAAACGTAGACTACACTAATTTCAATTTCCTTATGGATTTACGGGATTATGTTATTTGAATTTAAAAAATAGCTTAATACCATTTGATTGTATAGGCTTCTTCCAGTTGAGGACTATTACATCATCAAGATGATCCATTTTGGTCCACCTGGGGGGGCTCACTCCCTCAGGCACATCTTCTTTTGTTGTGGCCCTAACAGCCTTGCTGAATCCTCGCCCATAGCTATTCCACGCAGAAATCCTATATTCGTATGTCATGTAGGGCTCCAGGTTCACATCTGGAAAGACAGAAAATCGGACAGCGGGGTTTTTAAAAATTTTTATTTTCTTACCATCATATTGAAAATAAATATCAAAACCTTAAACATTTAAAAATAAATGCTCAATGCACTAATCCTAATGTATGTAAATAAAGCTCTAAGATCTTTACTTTCTGAGTCATAAAAAATATTACAAGTGCTTATTAGATGCAGAGATATGAAATTACACAGAACAGAATTCACCTATTTGAATAGAGAAATATGGATACATTAAAGAAATGATTGAAAAATAAAAGCGCTAGACTAATGTACGTTAGATGTTAATGCTTCCCAAGTTCATGATCTCTTTACTTCTGTATGAGGCAGGTTTGGCAAGATTCTTTTATAGTTTTATTATTATAAATTTTACCAATTATTACGTTGTCAATATTACTTAAATTATTACATGAATTATAATGTAGTTGTTATGAGATACAGGACTTGGAACTTAGCTTATCATAGTACAATTTTAATGAATAAAAATGAATTCACACTCCACTGTATGTACCATGTATAGTGTACTATATATACTTCCTTCATCTTCTACCAAACCAGAACTGAAACCAAAACCAAAAACAACCAATCTAATTAAAACAACAAAACCAACCTGCTGAGATTTTTGGCCTGGCAAAACTTTTATTAGATAATCACCCACGTGATTCAACGGTATCCCAAACATCTTAGTTCAGTTTTGAGCTTTAATAACTTCGGAAGTACAAATGCTACAAATTTACCAAAACATTCCTTGAAAGTTTAATTATTTAAATCTGCTTTCCGCTTATTTAATTCTGTGAATTTTGAAGATCTACATATGTATTTTTGTGTGGCAGTTTCTGGATGATCATCAGACAGGGGGATCAGAAGAGGTCCTCCTTGACTGCCTGGCCGCCTGCTCTATCTCCAATGGATGCAGCATTAATTCTCGTTCCATCCGCTTGGGTTATTTGACCACATTCTCCTTACATGCATCTCCTTACAATAAAGCCTGCCCTGCCTCTTTTATAGAATTAGTATGAACATAAAATGCAATAAGTTATGCTGCAGAACTTCATAAAATGTCAATTGCTATACAAATGTATTTCCGTCTTCATTTTTTCCAGTAAGAGGGTATTTGCTGCTTTGTACCTGTGATGACCACCAGTGGGTCCCCAGATCCCCCTTCTGTCCTGGTCAGAGACCTCTTGGCCAGAGTCTACATTTCTCAGTTTTCTTTCCAGTCTGGTGTAGTCACACGACTGATCTCAACAACGGAAGGAGTGTGGAAGTGACATGGGTAATTTGTGCATCACTTTCTGAAGAGGAAATCACTTGCCTTCTGTTAGCATTCTTACCCCTTCTGAGGGGCTGGAACTAAGGGTGTTGTGACAACTCAGGCTGTACCACTTGGAAGCATGAGGAGGAATCCAGATCCTGAATGAACTTGTGGGGCTGAGCTGCCCAGACCGTCCGTCCACTCACCCACAGATGGTAACTATATTTTTGAACCTCTTGCTATAGCAGATTAAACTATTCACTGTGAATAACTGTTATTGTGTAGCCTTCAAGCACATGTTGCCATTTCTAATTTCAGTTGTGGCAACTGTCCACATTTTATTCCTGTTCTTTCCTCCACTGTATTTCATTCTTCTCCTTTTTGACTCTCTCAAGTCTTAGCCTTACTTCTATATTTTCCTGTGAGGCCTGGTCTTTCAAAGGTGTTCCCAGCCCATAAAAGCATTCTTTTTGCTTTACACATAAGGAATCACTTGTTGAAATTTTACCTTTCCTCAATCATCTCTCTCATTTCTCAGAGCTCTTTTTTTCTTTGCCAGAATTTCCAACTATTCTTCTTCTTTTATTTTTAACTTGTTATCTCAAAATCATTTTACATGTTAACATGGGGCTAATATTCTGCTAAATGAGGGTGTTGGGTTTTGGGGCAGTATGTTTGCTCAATATTTACTTGTTAATTGCTGAAAGGTCCCATACATATTTGTCTCCAATCATTTTTTTAGCTAACAGAGCAATCCTTCCAAAAATGTGTATATAATTGTGTCATTCCATTGCTTAAAAAGCTTCACTAACTATCCACTCATTGCGGTATAAAGGTAAACTCTTTAGTGTGGCCTAAAAGGCCTTCATAATCTGACCCCCGCTCTTTGGCTTCCTCTCCATCACTTTCTCTGTCTTATATGTGCTACATCCGTATGAAGATACTTGTTTTTCAGACCTGCTGGGCTTCCTCTTGCTTCCTGCACTTTGCATGTGCTGCTTTCTCTGCCTGGCCTACCTCCCCTTAAACTGATAGGCTCTAACTTGTTCTTCAGTTCTTTCTTTGGGCACAGCATCCTTCTTGAAGTCTTTCCAGTCTGGGTTAGGTGTCCTTGCAATACTCTTACAAAGCATCCTATGCTTACCTCTATCATAGAACTTACCTGTACATCGTTTCTCATATTAGAGGTAATAAGGTATTAATTTCCCTATCTCTTCATATTAGCTTCAAATCCTGATGGAATTTCCTACTAGTTTTCAAGTTATTGGTCCTCATATACTGATGGTTATTACTAAGGATTTAATAAATATTTTTGATAAATAAATGATTGTAAGAACAAATGAATTTTGGTCAGCACTGGTGGTTGTAGCTTTTAATTGTCAACTTCTAAAAATGGTTGACTTTTCATCTAAATTGGTCTCAGTGGAATTTGTTTGAGCATCATTTGAGCGCTTAATTTTTTTTCATGAAAAGTAAAATTGTGTTATTTTTCATATTCAATTTATAGTGTTTTCTGGTAGGCAAACCGATCTGAAATATGGATGTTAAAGCCCCTGCAATATTATATCAGTAGGTGGAAACAGCTAGTCTCTTCTGGAGAGGTCTACTGCAAATATGTCTTAAAAACCCTTCAAAATCTGGACGTTGATTACCAAGGGCAGATAAAAGCAGAGAACTGTCTTAGAAGAAAACCAAGCAATTTTTGAATGAGGGTTCATGACTTAAATCTATAACTGGGAGTGGGAAGAGATTAGTGGTCCAACTGTTTTCTATCCGGAGGCTTTTCCTACATAAAGACATTCTAATAAATATTTTTTTGTTTGCTTACAGTGTGCTAAATCTAAAAATAAGGTAAAATTAAACAGGGATGTTCTATGCACGTGGATACTTCAACCTGGTAGGAGAGACGAGACAAGTGTCCCGATGCCTATGACACAGACATGGTAGAAGTGGAGAATAGCACGACCGTGCGTCACAGGAGCACAGAGGAGAGAGGGGGCTGGCCTTGGGAAGCCTAAACTGAGAACGTGAATTCTGACCTTGGCCTTGAGTGTGATGGTTAAGAAGAACATTTCAGGTGGAAGGAACTGCTTGAGGGAGGTTTGGAGCACTCCGAAAGGACCCCTATACCATGTTGTGTCCACTACATCTGCAGCTCCTAAAGATGACATAATTTGAACCTGACTATTACCACAACAAGTTACTTTTATAGATCTGACCCTTAGTTTCCTCATCTGTGAAATGATCATACTTACCTGATTGCTTTATGGGTAAATTAAGATAAGGTTTAAAAATGTTTAGCACAAAGGGGGAGTGGCAGAGGGAGGGACTGGGAGTTTGGCGTTAGCAGATTGAAACCATTATATATAGGATGGATAAACAACAAGGTCCTACTGTACAGCACAGGGAACTATATCCAATCGCCTGTGATAAACCATAATGGTAAAGAATATTAAGAAATGAATGTATAGATGTATAACTGAATCACTTTTCTGTAAGCAGAAATTAACACAACATTGTAAATCAACTGTACTTAAAAAAAAAAAAACTGTCTAGCACAGCACTGGAACTAAATAATACTCAGTAAACTTTATCTCTATTCCTTCCTTCCCTTCCTAATCTACTCCCTCTCATCCCAGTATCCTGCTTTACTGTTTTCCTTCTCAAGGTTTGCCATTATCACCCACCATTGGCTGGGTAAGGCAGAATGATGAGTCATGATGGAATACAGTGGTTTTATTGTTTATTTGACCTCAGCTGGCTTGAATTATGTCACTTAAATGTATTCCATTTGACTAAACAATAGGTGTGTGTACACACACAGTTACACACGCACATCTAATTTTTCAAAAAACAGAAACTTAATCAGGGACTTAAGTAAATGGATGAATAGTAAAAATGTAATAGATGGCAGAACTATTTTGGAGATGATCCTAAAATTTACAGTGTCTTTCACCTGACTCAGCCAAGCCTAAGAATCACTATTTTGGACTAATGCAGTAGGGCTAAGATGGGGCTTGGAAATTACTATTTTCAATAACCATGAAGGTTCTTGTTCCCAAGATGATGGCCATCTTGGGGAAACACCAGGCTGCAGGAGAGCACAGTCTCTGGCCCCAGACCCAAGAACAGGAAAGGGATACTGACGTCACTGAGCAGTCTGTCTCCTCCTTAGAATGATGCTGCCAGGTCTTAGTGCCCAGATGGGTTTCTACCTCTTTTCTGCTTGGAAGAATAACAACATTCATTCATGGCTCTTATTGAAAGCCTGTGTTCCAACTTTTGAGAAAGAAAATCAGGCTCATTGCAAATTAACTGGATATAACATAAAAGGTCATGTAACTAATTTATTTCCCTGTTCTTCATTCTCTACAGGCTTACTTTAAAATAGAGTACATCCTTGTTAAAATTTCGACTCTGAAAAACTTTAAACTACTAACTTTGACCAGATCCAGATTGTGCCTTTAACTACCTGGTAACTATGTGGCTCATAAGTATGATGGAATTAATTGATATGAGGTGAAGGAGGGAGTTGAGGTCAGGGTGAAGGAAATCTGCGTTTTCAGCAGCTTTTCGCCCCCCCCCCCTTCTAAGCCACGGGCAGGTGGCTCCCTTTCTGTTACCTGTGAAGGAGAGCGTGCTTACACTTCCCATATGAACAGGTTCTTCAGCAGATGAGCACATTTCTTCCACTGATTCCTTCCCGATGGAATTGTGAGATCCTCTTGTCACAGTACAAACGTGGCTGGTAAAGTTGAAGTCACACCTGCCGCAGTGCGCTGTGGCTTCCATAGACACCGGGCAGACGGTCCTGCAGACTTTGGTTTCCTAAGTCAAGCGGTAGAGGTGGGGCGGGGGGAAGGGAATTGAAAACGTTCATTTAGACATGTGTGGCGTAGGTTTTTACAACTCTCAAATGAAATTTTCTTGTGCTTAGTTCATGAATGAACACCTCAAAATTCATAAAAAGAAATGAGGGCAGTCTGTATACTAGAAAGAGCAGTTACTTTGAAATGACACAGATCTGGATTCAAAATCCAGTTTTGCAACTTCTTGGTGTTGTGACCTTGAACGAGTCTCTTATCCGCTCAAAGCCTCAGCTTCTTACATGAAAGAATGGAAATTCAATTTACTATGCGGGTTTGTTTGACTGACTCAAATGAGATAACGTAAATGCCTTACACTTAATAGATATGCTATAAATAATAACAGGAGTCGTTATTTTATTATTGTTACTTTGACACTTTCCTAATGGAGTTTTAGACAAAATAAAGAATGTGAAATTTGAGAATCTGCACTTCTTGTGCTCTTGGGAGATTTGGACTAATAAGAAGTATTCTGCACCCAAGTTTTAGAAAATTTAAATATTTCATGAACTGTCATTATAATCATTATTATTTATATTTATAAACTTTTTCTCTGGTGAATCTCTGGACATTTTATAGCTATTGATAAGTACTAGTAGGCTCTAATCTCAGAAAATGAAATACTTCACCATCCCAAATTACAGGAGATATAAATAAGGCAATATTCTTATAAGGCAAAGCTCTACTTCATCTTCCCTTTATATAGGTAGCATAACTTATTTAAAATCATTTTTGTTATTTAAAAGTGATCTACATTCAATCTGTCTCTTTACCTAAAATAAGTTAAATTATTTTCCCAACGATCATCAAAGTAAAGCTGCTTCAGAAAAATATAGTTGGATTTCCATTTAAATATGGTGAATCGAACATGTGCATTTATCTTCATTTCCTCTTAAAGCCCAACCAAATGACAATAAAGAAATATGGAAAGTCCAAGGAAACAGGAAGGGAAGTAACACACGTTTTTGGAAGCTGGGAAGTGGATGGATGTGGCAGAGACAAGGCTATGTGCCCAGGAGTGCCCATTTTTGTCTTTTCTCCCCTGGAACACTAGAGTTTCAAGTCCGGCTACAATAGGAAGAGTCATGTGACTAGAAATGTCTGTGTGACTGTGTACAGAAGAGATGCATTCTGCATCCAGGGAAGACACATACGTGTGCAATCATCCACTCTCTCCCTTTTTCCACTGTGAAGCCCCACGAGATGGAAGCGACTTGGGATCCTGAGATGTTGCATGGAGGAGATCTGCCAGTCTCACACTGGACTGTCACATGAAAGGTTTAAAAAAATTCATTCTGTTGACCCATTCCATACATGAGTATGTCTGTTTTTACCTCAGCATAGTCCAGTGTATTCTAGCAAAAACACAAATTAGTACTTTGAAGTTGTCTTAACAACAATAACAAAACCCTGAAGTATGTAGCATTGGCTTAGGGTTAAGCAGGTCGTGGCAAAGAAATACGTACTGGGCTTTGGGAAGCTGAGGAGGTCTGTTGTGCTATGGCTAAATATTCTGCAAACTCTGCCCTGGGATAACTGTCAAAGCAAGCCAAGTGTTCCTGAGCTCACCACTCTGGGGAAGACGTCATAGCTTAGAACATGAGCAGTATGTGTGCTGTTAGAGCTGCATTTGGCCAAGTATTAGAAAAATGAGAAAAACTTAGAAAATAATTGATGAAACTAAAAAAAAAAAAAAAAAATAGAGATGGTCCACTGGAAGATATAAGCCAGGAGCCAGAGTGGGAAAGCCAAACGCAATTCTCCATATTGCATAGTGAGAACCCCAGCCTTCTTTGCTACTGGATACTCCATATGGCAGCCAGGCATGTATGCCATCCCGATGTAGGATGGAGTATTAAGGATACTTCTTTAAGTATTAAAATAGTACCAATCTTAAACAATAATGGAAGAGAATATGTAAAAGAATATACATATATATATAACTGAATCACTTTGCTGTACAGCAGAAATCAATACATTGTAAATCAACTATACTTCAATAAAATAAATTTAAAAAACTAAAATTTTATAGGCAAAAAATAGTACCAAACAAATGAGACAATTCAAAGAATAAAGCAAACAATTAAAAAAAGCAACAATGGAATGAATATTTCCAGAATGATTAAAAAAAAGACGTTCCATGAATGAAACAAGAGTAGGATGACATAAGTAATAATCAGCAAACAAGAAAGAGCACTTAAAAACTAAAAAATAATATGATAGCAAAAAAACCCTAGAACAAATCAATAGAAAGGTGGAAAGATATAGTTAAGGCAATATCTCATCACATTGAAAAAGATGAGGAGTTAATCAATAGGCAAGAAACAAGAAGAAAAAATTAAAGTATCAGTTTAGGAAGTCCAACACCCAAGTGATCAGTGAAAACAGACAAAAGAAGGGGCAAATTATCAAAGAAATAATAAAATAACAGTCCCTGGAATTGAAGGCCATAGACCGCACCCTGAAAAAGTCCACAAAAAGTATATCATTATGAATATTAATAATAATGATGATAATAACATCTACATAGAGGCACATTGCCATGAAATTTTAGAAAAGCAGAATAAAGAGAATGTCTGAAAAACTGTCATAGGAAAAATGACATGGTTACCTACAAAGAAACAGGAATCAGAATAGCAATGAAAATTTTAAAATGCAGAAATGCCTTCAAAATCCTGTGTAGAAATAATTTTTGACCTTGAATTGTATACCTAGCTAAGCTATCAATCCAATGGGAAATAGAATTACAATAATTTCAGACATCAAGCTCTCAAAACATTTACCTTTCATGCACCTATATCAAGGGAGATAATTTTTCAAAAGAAGGTGGCAAAAAGGGACACCTGGGGTTCGAACACAGGAAGACCAACACAGAGGAGGAGTGAAAGGAATTCCCAAACTGACAGCTTAGGGAAGATGGGCTGGGGCAGCTGTGCAGAAATCCCACAGTGATCCAGTCCAGATTGGAGCAGCAATTGGAAGACTCCAGGAAAGAGGTCTTCAGGAAACAAACTGGGATCTATGGATTGAACTTTACCTATAACACACTGCTTGATTCAGCATTCAGAAAATCTCCTAATCATAATCATTTAAATATGAATTTTAAATACAACTGTTAATTGGTCTTCATAGAGCCAATTCAAGCCAACTTAAAAGATCATGGTTATATCCTGAACTTCCTCCTTAAATAATGGAAGCTGTCTCTTCTTGACCAAAATGAGATGCCTGGGAATCAAATGTGAGGTGGGCAATAATGAAACACACAGTTGTGAGTGATGATGTCATTTCTGAAACTAACAGGTTTTCTATGTTCATTCTTCAAATATGAGTGCCCCTTTAAGGAGAGTTTTTTATATAGATGCTTCCTAACTCGTTATTTTAAAGGCACGTTCTTGCAACATCACCAGCTCTTTAAGACCAAAAAATACTAAGTATTTAAGAAAAATGTCCTAGTCAAAACTTCTGAAAACACTGGCCTGGAATAAATTTTGGAACATAGTGTTGGATAGATTTCTTTCATAGAACTGACTACAGTTGTGTTCAAATCAGATCGATTCTTAAAAAGTTTTATAGACAAAACCTTACTATTTTTGTTGGGTGTTTTGTGTGGTTATTCACTTCATGAAGTACCTACTCTCTTCAACAATTTTATGTGTTATCTGTTTTTTCCTTTCTTTTTTTTAATTTTAATTTTAATTTTATTGGAGTATGGTTGATTTACAATGTTGTGTTAGTTTCAGGTGTACAGCAAAGTGATTCGGTTATACATATCTTAATATACGTTGCCACAGATCGCTTGCTGGGGCCTTAAAAATCTCAAGACTTATGGACCATTCGACAGACCATGACATCCACACAATGATTGTGTAGTTGCCTCACTCAGCAAGAGCTCTTCTATTGTCTGTGACCAAAGCACCAATTTTTAGCCATCTCTTAGTGACAAATTACTACCAAACATAGTAGGGTGTTTGTTTTTTAAATGCCCATAATCCTTTCCTTAAACTGGTAGGTTTCTAGAGTGCTGGGTCAAGTTTAATGCTAACAAACATGGCATGGCTGTATGTGGAGCATCTCAACGTACACACATAAATGATGCACCCACAGGCCTATTCATTTCTGTGGTTGGCTGGCTTTTGCTGATCTTGCACTGTCTTAAGGAATATGATAGAAACACAGTGAAGTGAATCTGCTGTATGTAAGTTCTCTATGAAAGGAAAGTGATGGCCTATGGTTGGGGGGCTAGAGAAAAGAAGCTGAAGTTCCCTTCATCTCCCTCCACAGCAACATGCCGGCTCAGACTTTCTGTCTGCACTAATCTGAAGTGCTGGTAAAGCTTCCTGAGAACAGCTAATCATTATTAATTCCTTTAGAATTCATTGCAATAACATCAATCATAGCGAACTCATTTGGTATTAATATGGATGTAATGTGAAAATGAATAATGCACACAGGAGTTTTTATATTCCTATTTTAGAAAAATAGTTATGAACAATGTATTTCTCTTTCCGTTGTCAAATCAGCCCGAGAGGTTTTCTATCAATTACCTTCATCATCATTCCAGTTGAAATCTTGTCAGAGCAAACATATTTCAAAGGATTATATCCAACTCCATTACAGCATTTCTGGCTCTTTGGAATAAGTTCAGTCTCACAGCATTTTACTGGCACTGGGTCATTCTTTTTAACATGTGCTTTAGACTCTCCACTGGAAGCTGAGCAGCATATGGTATCTGACATATTCATATAATCCTGCCCACAACAGAACATCCCTGCAACAATAAAATGTTATATATGAATATGAAATAAAAAAAGAGAAGAAAACTGAGGCTGCTATAAAGTTCGGTATAAAAATGTCAGACTCAGGCAGTTCCTGAAGCGGTACGATAGCTCAGGTAGCATTTCACTACCAAGGTGATTTAAATGTACAGTGAGGGGTCCTTCTGACCAAGAGCAGTAGACACTAATGTACAGTGAGGGGTCCTTCGGACCAAGAGCAGTAGACACTAATTCGGTAAAGAACACACAAGAGGAAGTGTTCTAAAACCATTCAGCAGGGGGCCAAATTTCTCCTAAGCGCCATAAAAAATGATCGGATTTCTGTCATGAGAACTGCCTGCCCATTTTGTGATGATAACATCTTGTTGCAGAAGAAGGGGTAGTTAAACCACAGGAACTCAGAAGAAATCTTTAGAAATTCACAAGGGAGAAGAGGTCACCCAAGCACTCTGGGATAAGAGGCTAGAGAGTGGAGAGGTAGCACCATCCTAGAACTGGAGACTTTGTGCAAGCATCTTGTAAGTTTCTGCCTGCCTTTGTCTAAGATACAGATATTTGATTCTTGTGAATCCAGCAGCAACTGTAACCATTCTTTGGTCATGAGATAAATTTGTATTCAAAACCAGTTGAGTGCACTCACTGATCAGGTGAACCATTGGGCCACCATTCTTCGAGCTGCCCTAGACCCATCACTGGACATGGCTAAGAGGCTGGGGTGGTGGCCAAAAGACCTTGCAGGGAGGATCATTGATCTCCACTTCTCGATGAAAGACAGGTGTGCCTGAGATACCAAACAGCCTCCTTTCTCCCACCCGATTCAGTGTAACTGCTTGTGTTCACATCATTTAGATCTTGACATAGAAGAGACACAGCAGAAATATAGACATAAAAGGCTGAATAAATAAACAATGTACTAGAGTCAGATTAAGCTAGAAATTAAGATGCCTATACCCCATGTCACAGGGCTATCAGAATAGAATTTACATCCAGTTATATAGCAGCGCAATGTGATGAATGATTTATTTTCATTAGAATTTTGTTTATTTATTATTAGTCCTGACTGATAACGTAAAGAACCTCAACTGCAAAGGGCCCTGGGGTCCCGAATTGCTCAATCTGGTCCTGTACAAACACCTACATTATGAAAGACACTCCTAATAATAGACCAATGAGTTTTAAGTGCTTTCCAGTTTATAAAAAAAATCATTGAAAGTAGACACTGACTTGCCACATGCCTTAAGAAAGATGTTTATCCACACATGACTCCAAAGAACACTCTCATTGATCTTTCCACTTTAAAAACATCTCTCTCAATATTAAAAATTTTGTATTTATGATTAATGATATATATTGATCATAACTGCATTTCGACATCATGTTTAAAGGTGATAACTGTTCAAAGTAATTGGCTTAAAAGTAAACTGTTTTCTTTGGTGCTTTATTAATAATTTTAGTTGTATTCACATTTCCAGGGGAAGTTCTTTCAAATAGGTACACACAGCAGGGCTATCATTGTAGTCTGAGTCTTGATTATGATGGGTAAAATTCACACACTGTCTCACACACACACACACACACACACACACTAAAAAGAAAAATCCACAGCTTCAAGTTTTATATTGTTTGGGCATTTTTTTTTCCTGCTGCTTTCTGATCAGACATTTAAATACAACCTTGGATTCTTTGCTGTCATTTTTTTTTTTTTCTCCAGAAGTTTTCTTAAAATAATTCATGTTTCTATTTTAAAGAGCAATCAAAATCTGAAAACTGGCCCTTTAGGGAGCAGAATACATTCTCCACCTCTACTCCCAAATTACTTTACAGTTTCACCATGCTTTAAGTATAAAATCAAAATGCAGACATTGACCTAATTCCAAACTCCTAATCAGCCATCTGATCGCTCTGAGGGACTTTTGACAGGTCAACTAAAATTTTGATAATGAACTGTTTTTACACTAGAAAAAAAGGATGCTTTCTTTCACAAAGAGCTTCATCTTTGTTTCACTGAATTAAAATTTAAAGCCAAGATTTCACTCACATAACAAGAAGTGACTCCCTTTCTAGTTTCTTTGGTAAACCATTACTTCTTTAATTATTATCAACCTTGTTCCAGTGTGATAAATTGCTAATTACTTAATACCCTAATCAGCGTTCATTCTTTGCACAGATAAACTGTGACAGTGCCATTAATTTAAATAGTAATTTCACTTAATGGCCAGAACGGCACACCAGATTTTTATGCAGCATTTTCTGAAGACTGCATCCATCACTGCAATATTCTGACATAAAGATGTCTGACGTGCACTAACTCACTTAGGGAGAGCAGATGTTGCCGAGCAGAGCTTGGTAGTAATTCCCATAGTGCATCACTTCAGCATGAATGAGCTGCAAATTCAGAGACAGACAATCTTCTGAAACTGCACTGCAATAACTTTTGACCCTACCTAATTTATCACATGGAGCACTTGACTTTTGAACTTTGACACACAGAAATCACAGTTTTAAATATGCCCAAAGAAAACCAAAATGGGTCATGTATTATTATTATTATTATTTTTTTTTGGAGGGAGTTTCCCTTTCTTTTTTTTTTTTTTTTAATTTATTTTATTTATGGCTGTGTTGGGTCTTCGTTTCTGTGCGAGGGCTCTCTCCAGTTGTGGCAAGCGGGGGCCACTCTTCATCGCGGTGCGCGGGCCTCTCGCTATCGCGGCCTCTCTTGTTGCGGAGCACAGGCTCCAGACGCGCAGGCTCAGCAATTGTGGCTCACGGGCCCAGCCGCTCCGCGGCATGTGGGATCTTCCCAGACCAGGGCTCGAACCCGTGTCCCCTGCATTGGCAGGCGGACTCTCAACCACTGCGCCACCAGGGAAGCCCAGGGTCATGTATTATTGATGGATTGATCTACACTTCCAGAGGCTCTTCATTAAATTTGTACAAAGGTGGAGATTCTCTTCGAACAAGATGCAGATGTTATTAAAGGGGTAGTGTATGCACTGAACTATTAGATATTTATTTCTGAGATCAAACAGCCTATATTGTCTTTCCAAACAGTGCATATATCCAATGGATAGCTTCCGTTGCATTGGATACAACTGAGAAAAGAGTGAAGGAAAGAATTTTTTTACTCATAATATTATGAATACTTCCAATATGTTACTAACACTTAATTAATGTCCATGGCTGAAAGGAGAGCATTTATAAACATACAGTCCTGATGAATTTCTAAATTGCTAATTCTGTAAAACAAGTGTGCCATTTTCCTAAGAGTTATCCAAGAATTATCATGCTTTTGAGTTAAAAATAGTACAGTCATAAAAAACAGAGTCTAGAATATGACAAATCATTGTGGAACTCTGGGATTGACCATGGGGACCACATTTTAAGCCAAGGAATTATATTTCAGGCCTAGAAGAATGTAAAAAAAAAACAGGTTTGTGATTAGTCATTCTTAGGACAAACATAAAGTTGATGGCAGAGCATGAAAGAAAAGAAATGCATCTTGTCTTCACTAGCAGCTGGCTCTATGGCTACCACCACAAAACTGAGACAGGGTAGGGTAAAAATGTTCCCCAGATCATTGCAATGTATTTTATAGCATTTATACATTACACGTTTCAAAAGGTCATTATGTCATATGGAAATCTTCCTGGGAAATCTTTCAATACACATCTTACACAATGGATTTCTATGATGTATTTTCCTCTCTGCAAAGTCCCCAGATTCCATCTTATGTAACAGGGGTAGTCATTCATTTGACTGATGTCAGAGTCTAGGACATGGAAAGTCAGTACTTTATTCTAGAACAGTTTCAACCCAGAGTTTCATATCCAAGGTTGCATGGAGAACACAGATAATAGAAATAAAGCAATATGTTCCAAAGGTATGTCATGATTAGTTCCTCATGGCTAACAGAAAATCCTGTCCTCTTTGCCTGATAGAGAGGCTTTAAGTTTCATCTTTTAATATGAAGGGGTATAATCAAGTCCAATCTAAGATTGATGGCACAAATGATAAAACCATATAAGCAAACACTGCGAATAAAAAGAGTAATAAAGAGGTTTAAAATATATTCAAAGAAAATGGTTAAGAATACATATCCACTGAAATGACGCGCATGACTTTCATCCCGAGGTACCTGTGTAACACTCCTACACAACTCATCTGCCCAGAGAGAGCACTAAAAACATAAATGCTACTCCAGCACTTCTGTTCCAACAGCATCTGTTAATTCACTCCATTTATAAAATACATATTGACAAAGACAACTGAACTGGGACCAGGGAGATTTGATTTGGTGTGAGAAAGTCAATTCAATGTGATTTTGTTAAAGGGCTCCTGCAGGCAAATAAAAGAGTTTAAGTAATAAAGTACATAAAGAGATGTTTTACGAGCCAGCCCGGTGTCGTGGCAGGCACACGATGCCAGGCAGGGAGAGAGGCCAGGCTTAGGAACAATATTATGAGATCCAAACCCTCAAGCAGCAGGTATGGTGTTGCTAGGTCGAGGAAAGAAAGGGCCATATGGATATTCTGGAAGGTCACTAAGGTCACAATCATTAGGGGGCGACAGGAGGGAGAGGCAACAGGGACAGGAAAAAGACATGTGGAACGTGTCTGCTTTCAGTGAAACCTGCAGGGAGGTCAAGAGACTAAAAAGAGATTTTTTTTTTTCCTTTTTAAAAGGCTCATTCTTTCAGTCCACCATGATTACCAGAGTTGGTGGAACTGTTGAAGGTCAGGGGAAACTCTGGAGCTAATTTTGATTCACAGGAATTGAGGGATGGCACAGTTTGCTTAGGAAATAGTTGGCTAGCACGTATATCATATTGAAGTACACCAGTGATTCTGAAATTTGGGCCCATGGACGGACTTCAAGGGCGTATGAAATGGCAAAAAAATTTTTGTGTGTATCCTACATATTATTATTTGAAGTGAGGGTTTGCAACTTTCAAAAGATTCTACCAGGAGTGTACTACCTCCAAAAAATTAAGAGCCTTTGTCCTAGAGGACAGCGACCTCTATTCCGTTTCTTAGAACAGGCACTTCTGGCAAGAGTTTTAACTGACTTATCTTTCCTTCTCCTTCACATCCACTCTGCCACCCAAATCTAATTTATCTCCTTAAATCACCGTTCTCATCATCGCATTGACTATTCCCTGAGTACCAAATAAGGTTCAAATCCTTTTGGCTTCTCGGCTTTATCTCCCTCTATTTCCTTACACACGGCAACTTCCTCCAGTCAACCCAACTGCTCACTCCTACCTAGACATGCTTTGCAGGCTGTTAATTTCACACTTCAGCTCAAACCATGCCCTTTAGCTGAAACGTCCTTCTTCCATCCACGTGTCTCAAAATCCTACTCGTTGTTTGCGGTTCCGATCAGTGGTTTAGCTTTCTTCATCATCTTGGCTGGAGTGATCACTCAGTCTTAAGATTATGCTTGTATTCATCCCTCTCTTATGCCTGTGTTTAACCTTACAGGTACTTTTCTCCTTGATTAGATTGCAAGTCCTTAAGGATAAAAATGGAATCTTAGCCATTTTTACACTCACAAAGCACTAAGAATGATATTTCGAATATAGTTGCTACATGGTACATGTTTATTGAATGAAGGAATATGGCAGTTGACTTAAAAAAAGCAACAGATGAGCAACAATGCTAAAATGAGACAGTTTACTTCTGTTTTCAAACTCTGACTCATTACGGTATGGGGCGGGGGGCAGCACTTTTGCATCCCCACTACTCCGTGACCATGGTTCTATCTTTAATGGACCTGTTTTTAGCTAACACATCTAAAGGAGAGTTACTCAACTGCTTAGTCATAGTACAGGATAACTAACTAATGGCCATGAATTTCTAGCAGACCTGATTACTAAGCCTTAAAGCAGTGGGTCTCAAAGTTTGGTGCCAGGACCCTTTTATACTTTCACAAATAATTGAGGACCCCAAATAGCTTTTGTTTATATGGGTAAGATTTGTTGATATTTACTAGGTTAGAGCCTAAAACTGAAATGCTTGAAATAGATATTCATTAATTCATTTAAAATAATGATAAATATACAACATGCTAACATACATATTTATGAAGAAATAAA
The DNA here is from genome assembly GCF_949987535.1 of Balaenoptera acutorostrata. Lineage (NCBI taxonomy): Eukaryota > Metazoa > Chordata > Mammalia > Artiodactyla > Balaenopteridae > Balaenoptera > Balaenoptera acutorostrata. The sequence goes on along the minus strand of NC_080064.1, from coordinate 184,126,197 downwards.
CATATTTCCAAACTGAGAAAAATTAGTGAGAAGAATGACATTGTTTATATTTTTGCAAGCCCCTTTAATGTCTAGCTTAATAAAAGTAACTGAATTCTCCTATCTGCTTCTGCATTCAACTATTGCAATATCATGGAAGCAACCTAAATGCCCATCAACAGATGAATGGATAAAGAAAATGTGGTAGATATACAATGGAATACTACACAGCCATAGAAAAGAACGAAAATTTTGCCATTTGCGGCAACACGGATGGACTTGGAGGGCATTATGTTAAGCTAAATAAATCAGACAGAGAAAGACAAATATTGTATGTTATCATTTATATGTGGAATCTAAAAAAATACAACAAACTTGTGAATATACAACAAGAAAGAAGCAGACTCACAGATATAGAGAACAAATTAGTGGTTACCAGTGGGGAAAGGGAAGGGAGGAGGAGCGAGGTAGGGGTAGGGGATTAAGAGGTACAAACTACTATATATAAAATAAATAAACTACAAGGATAGATTTTACAGCACAGGTAATATAGCCAATATTTTACAGTAACTATAAATGGAATACAACCTGTAAAAATTGTGAATCATGATACTGTACACCTATAACTTATATAATATTGTACATCAACTATACTTCAATTAAAAAAAATCTGCTGCAATATTACATGTCATGTAACCTCTGGAAAACTCCACTGTATACTTATGAGAGAATGACAGTGAAAAAGGTGTATAATAGTTCAGTATTCTTGTGAAAATAGTTTTGATGTCATAGACACCACCAGAGGTCTTAGAGACCCTCAGAAATCCCCAAGCCGTACTTTAAAAGTCACTGCCTTAGATCTTAGCACACATACACAGCACCTTTTCTTCTAACTTGGGCACACTTGTGATGTGTAGTCAATGTCTCATTTTTTTCTGGTCATCAGAAAATGTTGGCAACTTGGTAGTTATACTGGGCCTGTTCATCAGACTTGATAAACATTGATACGGTTTGGGTTGGAGAGTATCCAATGCTTGTTCAGGTATCAGAATGCTCAGGAAGGTTAAGAGCATGGACTCTATGAATGGAGTTAGAAACTCTTCTTAGTCACAGTGGCAAGAAATTCATGGGCAGATCTCCCTTGCATTTAGGTATCGATAGATAGCTGAGTTCCAGTCAATGAAATGTTAATAAAACTATTTGCTATTTCTAGACCTGGCCAAAAAACAAACAAACAAACAAACAAACCCACACCTGTTATTTCATACTCTTTTCTTCTTCTGACTGCAGACAACTCCCAGGTGACCCGAGAAGCTACCTGTTGAAAATGACAGCACTTCCAACAGCCAGAATGACTGTGGGAAAGAGATCTTACCCTGAAGATATGTTCACACCACAATACTATTATATGGGAAAGAAATGAACCTCTATTATCTTTGAGCCTTTATATATTTTGAGGTTCATTTACAGTAACAGTGTTACCTGAAGTAAAACAGCCACTTACTAGATGTGTGATCTGGAAAAAGTTTTTAACTTCTGTTTCCTCATCTGTAAAATGGAGATAATAATAGCACCTACCTCATAGGGTTGCTGTGAGGTTTAAATGTGTTAATGTGTGTGAAGCACACAGAACTCAGTTTGGCAAATAGTGAACATGGAATGTTGCCTACGTTTTGTTGTTGTAATTTGTCTCCTGCTCCTTGTATACATCTTCTAGCCAATAAGCAGCGTTCAGGAAACACTGAGCTGGATTTCTTGACTGGACTTTAGTTATCTTTAGAATACTAACCTTTTATGTCTACAATCCATAGGGGATATTTCTGAAATGACTTATGTGTCTATACCGGACACTTGTGTATTATATGATTTAATACATCATTCATTTTTAAGAAGATCTTGGGAGGTTGGTTTTTGCTGTTTGTTTTTGTTTTTTTGGTCTTACCTGGCAAACTCAACTTTCTTGTTACCTTATAGTACAGATCCAGGTGCCCTGTGCCATTTCTTGGAGATAATCCTTAAATTCCTTAGGTCAATGAAAATGTCATAATTGAAATCTAATTCTGTTGTATATAGGACAACTAGCCACTCTTACTATTTTCTGGACAGTTGATGGAGATCAACATAATGACATGGGACTATCAACCATTTTGACAGTATATACATTAAAATCTTCCTTTAAATATGTCCTACTGGGTTGGATTAAAAAATGCATAAGATGGATACAGTGTGGATCCAGAGAGGTGATTTATAGCTTCACAGAATAGTAAATGCCTTGGAAATACACTTGATGGTCGTACAAAGATAAAATAAGAAACTAGAAATCAGGTATTTTTTTTGACTCAAAGAAGGAGATGAATTTTTCTCACACTGGGAGGATTGAAATTTAGTTACGAATAACTTAATTTGGCATTTCTTACTTATTTAAGGGCTATCAAAATACTGAGAGTCTAGTATGCTTATTAAGGCACAAGATTCTGGTACACCCAGGATTGATACTTTTAATATGTTTTGATTATTTAGTTTCATTATTGAAGTGCTCTTCTTAATAGTTTTCATCAGAACTTACTTTATTTTACTATTTTATTTTTGACCATGCTGTGTGTCTTGCGGGATCTTAGTTCCCCGACCAGGGATTGAACCCGCGCCCTCGGCAGTGAAAGCACGGAGTCCTAACCACTGGACCTCCAGGGAATTCCCCATCAGAATTTTACACAGAAGAGAATGTGTACAAGAACATGGTATTTAACAATAACACTATAATAATTTAAATAATTGTTACTTGTATTATGGATAACTCTTTGATGGTTTTTAAAAAGAGAAGAAATTAAAGAAAGACAGCAGAGAGTTCATGGTGCATCTCCATCAAGATATTATGATGTCCTGAAGTCTTAACTTGGAGGGACTGGAATTCCAATGCATACTAGTTGCAGGGGTAGATTTATCTTGAAGCTCAGGAAAATTGATCTTCAAGGCCTTTTGCTTGCATGAGCCCCTTCCAAGGCAAGCACGGATATATTTTTATAAAATTTGTGAATGTATAATATTTAACTACAATTTGTTATGGCCACTATCCCTTGCCCTTTTAACTTGTCCTCTGTCATACATGTCCTCATACTGATTGAGATTAGGGTAACCATGGACATTTATGAACTCAAACTAAGGGGAAGTTGAGTCTGGGGAATATTTAGTTTGGGTTCAGTAGCTAAATTTATATGATTTCAGCCACTTTCATAAAAAAGTTGTTAAGGCTTAAATATGTCATTTTCACTGCAATCTGGAAAGATAAGAAATGTGAGAAATTACAGACTCTTAATTTGTATGCATATAAAGGGACGGTTTAAAGAAAAAGATCAGATAGAAAAATTAATATAATATGAAATAAAAGCTGTAAAAATGAAAAATGAAATCAACTGAAATATTCTGACATCAAGAAGAGAATTGTAACAAAATAAATTTCAAATCATACTCAAAGTAGGAAACTATTAAAAGAAAATGATGGATCTAGGATCGAAGCAATGCATAAAAAATATGATTACTTTGATAATATAAATTATGAAAAGAAGTAACTCATATTGGAAAAATCTAAACTTCTTACTGATTTGTAGATAAAATAGTGGCATCTATGATAAAATACAACTTAAATTCAGTCATACAGTAAGGATATCCATGAAAACTGGTAATGATGCTGTCAATTCAACAAATATTTAAGAAAAGTCACTGCAAATCACCTTAAGACAAGAAAACTTAAAATGCCCTAAAATCTTAAAAAACCCTTTGTAGATATTTCTCCAAATTTGAAAATAATCTACATTTCCAAAATATTATAATAATGAGTTGTGAAGCTTTAAGTCACTTTTCTAAACTATAAATAATTAAAAAAAATTTTTGATTAACTATGTGACAGGAAAGAATGAATTATCTTTCTATTCTCTCTACAGATAATTATAGTACAAAGCCATGGCTGTATGAAGAGGTGACCAAGGGTGTCAGTTAAACATGTCAGGGAAAAAAATATAGAGGGATGTCAGAAGTTATATAATCCAAATATACTATTTTTATGTTAGTGGAATCTGCCAGGTTTATCTTTTTACATGTATAATTCTTGTCATTTATTTTCCCCTTATAAATAAATATTTATATTTTATCTTGTCTTCATCATTTGGTTTTATTTTCTTAAAAAGCATCTCCCAAATTTTATAGATTTTGGCACCCCCAAATCTAGATCTGACTAACTGTGTAATCTTGAGCATGTGTCTAATCTCTGTGCCTCAGCTTCCTCATTTTAAACATGTGAATAATAATAGTACCTATTTTGTACAGATTAATTGACGGAATAATGTATAAAACATTGGGCATAGTACCTCCTAGATAGTAAGTACTCATTTAATGATAATGATTGCTATTAATATTAATGCTAATTTAATAGCTATAGAAAAATAAAGGAGTAAAAGAATTATGGCACAACATCATCAATAATAATTTGTATACTCTCAGTATTGCTATGAATTATTTTCTTGGTCCAGAACCAATGCATTCATGTGTTTGTGTGTTTGTTTGCTTTTTGGTAGACATGACACTTTTCAAGCAGAAACAGTTTTCGTCTGCTTTTATGAAACGCATCACATGCACATAAAAAATGTGAGATTACATTTTTCTTTGTTAGACAATGTGTAGCTATTTGTCACAGTAGATGTAATTAACGTGAGCTGTCATTACTTATGTGTTTTATATCTAGGGCAAATTTCTCAACCTCTCTGTTTCTGAGATTCCTCCTCTACTGAAAGGTAGATGAGGCTCCCTTACCTGGAAGGCGACTGTACACCACACCCTCTTCCTCTCCCCCGCAGCACTCGAAATCTTTGCTCACAATCTGTCCACCACAGCACTGCTGGCCATGGCCATCATGGAGCCTCCCAGCACAGCAAATCTGGTTTCCGGAGGTGGAGTATGGCAGTCTGCCACAGCAGGAGTCGCCGAGGCCAGTGGAAACCCGGTTGTGCTGTTCATCTGGACAGCATACTTCACCTGTCAATTTAGGACAATAACCGTCATTGCATGAGTTAAAAAAATATGCTTTGACTCACGACTAAATTTTAGCACAATGATGTTGCAGATGCCAACTGCTGGACAGGGTATCGTCATACTGGAGTTGCAAAATCTCAATACCACTTCAAAATGTTTGCATTGAAGTTGTATAAACACGTGTAGAAACACGTGTCTATGTCAACTTAGAGGCAACGCTATGTTGCCTATTTTCTCTCTGACCCCTGATACATGAGCACATGAGGTCTGGTGACATGGATTAAGTGACATTACAAAAAAAGTTTGTCTACAGATACTTTTCTATCTATTTAGTATATATATATATATATATATATATATATATATATATATACTTTTTTTTTTTTTTTTGGAAAGTGGGATGGACTCAGAAATCAATTCTTGATAAATCTGTATTGCTTTTGATTATAATTTCTTTAACCAAACTACATTTATTTAACCAAACAAAAGATTTTCAATGGAAAGCTTAATTAAATGAAAGGAGGTAAATATACTATATTCAAACCTGCATACTAGTATTTTGCTGAGCTATGGCAGACACTGCATTTCACTGATGTAGTTCCACCCACATTTCCCCTTTATATGATATTCTGAGAAACTTGAGACAAGAATAGAATAATCTTTTGCCTTAGTGCCTTGGGATCAAAGGGTTCAAATACTCTAAATATCAGTGGTCATTTTTTTTTTTTTTTGTATGAAGCGGCTTCTAAAAGACAAAAAAAGTTTTTTAAATTGCTTTTCTTAAGGATATCTTAGAAAGGACTAATAAGAACTTGGAAGATGTAAAAATCAAACTTCATCTTTCCTCTCTATCTCATGACCAACGCCTTCCTAGCCCCTGGAACCTTGACCTTCTCTTCCCATTCCCTTACTACTCTTCTTCTTACACCTTCAAGAGACCCTCTTCTATTTCCTCCACTGCCCCTTCTTAAACATATCTTTCTCCCTGGACACTATCCCTTCATTAAATCATATGAGGTATGTGAATATGATGGCCAACCTGGCAGGTTTTATAGCTTTAAACCACTGTCTAGATAAGATTTACATAATCTAGTTAATGACTTGCCAAACCTTCTTAAGAAAAGGCACAAGTTCCCTGAAGAATTTAGGATTGTCTCAGGGATTTATAGTCGTGGGCTCCCTGATCTCTGTCAATTAGCTCATCCTCTTGTGAAGATAGGATATGCCAAAACTTGGTTAGCAAAAGCCAGATGAACTGCTAACCAAAATGATATTTAAAATATGGGACAATATTTAACTACAGATAGATATAGAAAGAGTACAAAAGTAGGGCAAGAACTCTTAGCAGTTATCCCTGAGGTCTTTCTTATCCAAAATTCATTGGTCAAAAACCCAGCCCACTAGGTGAAATGGACAAATTACTACAACCTACCAAGACTAAATTATGAAGACATAGAAAATCTGAATAGATCTATGACTAGTAACAGAATTGAATCACTAATCAAAACCTCTTAGCAAAGAAAAGTCCTGGACCAGACGGCTTCACTGGTGAATTCTACCAAAAATTTAAAGAAAAGTTAACATCAATCCTCCTCAAATTCTTTCAAAAAATTGAAGAGGAAGAAATACTTCTTAGCTCAATATATGAGGCCAGAATTAGCCTGATAACAAAACCAGACACATCAAGGAAAGAAAACAACAGACCAATATCCCTTATAAATATTGATGCAAAAATTCTCAACAAAATACTAACAAACTGAATTCAATTCATTAGCACATTAAAAGGATTATACAACATAACCAAGTGGGATTTATTCCTGGAACGCAAGGATAATTCAACATACAAAAATCAATCAATGTAATACACCACATTAACAGAATGAATGAAGGAAAACACGTGGTTGCCTCAACCAGTACAGAAAAAGCATTTGACAAAATTCAACACTTTTCTATTATAAAAACATTTAACAAACTGGAAGTAGAAGAAAATACCTCAACATAATAAAGAGCATATGAGAAAAACCCACAACTAACATTATACTCAATGTTATACTCAAGAAAGCTCTTTTTCTAAGATCAGGAAGAAGACAAAAATGCTGACTTTAACCACTTCTACTCAACATAATATTGAAAGTATAACCAGAGCAATTTGGCAAGAAGAAGAAATAAAAGGCATCCATATTGAAAAGGAAGTAGTAAAATTATCTCTGTTCACAGACAATATAACCTCATGTGTATAAAACCCTAAAGATTCCACACCCAAAACCCCGTTTGAACTAATAAGACAATTCAGCAGAGTTGCAGGATACAAAATCAACATACAAAAATCACTTGTGTTTTCATACACTATAAAAAAAAAATGAAAAATCAGAAAAGGAAATTTAAAAAACAATTCCATTTACAATAGTGTAAAAATACTTAAGAATAAACTTAATCAAGGAGGTGAAGAAAATGTGCAGTGAAGACTACAAACTGCTGAAAGAAATTAAAGAAGAGTCAAATAAATAGAAGGGCATTCCATATTCAAGGATTAGAAGACTTAATATTGTTAAGATGTCAATACTACTCAGCAGCTTGAAGCAGGATTTCAGTTCCTGGCCAGAGACTGAGGTTGGTCAACAGCAGTGAGAGCACTGAATCCTAGCCACTAGACTAGTGGCAAGGCCCTGGCCCATCAGCTGTGTCGAAAAGAATTTCCATATAGAGACGGAAAGTAGTGAAGCAAGTAAAGGCTTTATTAGGAGGAAAAAGAGTACAGTACCTGTGGATAGACACATGGGAGGGCTCAGAGAGAGACAGAGTCTCCCCCTCGTGGTAGCTGGAATCACTTTTATGGGGCATTTCTTCCGGGTTTCCTTTGGCCACTCATCTTGCTTTGCCTGGTTCTGAGTCCATATATGGTTTATCTCGGGGTCCTCCCAAGTGTGCATGAACATCTCTTAGCCAAGATGGATTCTAGTGAAGAGGCCTATGGGTAGTTGACATCACTTACTATGGGGTGGCTCCCCCTCCTGCTTTGACCTCCAAGGAGCCTTTCTGCACATGTGTAGTTGGGGAGGTCTCCTTGACTTCAAGAATGAGGAATATGTGGTCTTTTATATCTTTTCTGGGTGGGGCCCAGCCTTCTCCATCCTGCTTTTATGGAGTTTCTGCTATTATGGAGTTTCTGTCCACAGGGGAGAAACTGTTCAGCCTGGGGCCCATCTATCTCCTGCCTCATAGAGATTCAATGCAATTGCTATCAAAATCCCAACAATACTTCTTGCAGAAACAGAAAAATCCATCCTAATATTCAAATGGAATCTCCAGGTACCTCAACTAGCAAAACAATCTCAAAAAAGAACAAAGTTGGAGGTCTCACACTTCCTGATTTCAAAACTTATTATATGGACTTATATATACTACCAAATGTAAAATAGATAGCTGTGGGAAGCAGCTGCATAGCACAGGGAGATCAGCTCAGTACTTTGTGACCACCTAGAGGGGTGGGATAGGGAGGGTGGGAAGGAGATGCAAGAGGGAGGAGATATGGGGATATAGGTATATGTATAGCTGATTCACTTTGTTATAAAGCAGAAACTAACACACCATTGTAAAGCAATTATACTCCAATAAAGATGTTAAAAAAAGAAAAACTTATTATAAAGCTGCAGGAATCAAAACAGTGTGATCCTAGTATGAAGACAGACATATAGACCAATGGAATAGAACAGAGAGCTCAGAAATAAAACCTCAGGTGTATAATCAAATGATTTTCAACAAGGATGTCAAGACCATTCAATAGGGAAAGGACCAAATTTGTTGGAAAAACTAGATATCCAAATGGAAAGAATGAAGTTGAACCCATACCTTATACCATATACAAAAATTAAATAAAAATGGATCCAAGACCTAAATGTAAAAGCTGAAACTATAAATTTTTTAGAAGAAAACATAGGAGAAAAGTTTAATGACATTGGTTTTGGCAATGATTTCTTGGATATGACACCAGAAGCACAGGCAACAATAAGAAAAATAGATGATTTGGACTTTATCAAAATTAAAATGTGTTACGCATCTAAAGACACTATCAACTAATTAAAACTGTGACCCACAGGAGAAAATATTTGCAAATCACATATTTAAAAATGGATTAATATCCAGACTATATAAAGAACTTCTACAACTCAATAACAAAAACACAAACAACCCAATTAAAAAATGGGCAAAGTATACATATAAACATTTCTCTAAAGAAGATGACCAATAAGCACAAATAAGCTCAATATTATTAATTATTAGGGAAATGTGTATCAAAACCACAATGAGATACCACTTGACACCCAGTTATGATTATTATAAAAAACAAAACAAAAACAGAAAATAACAAGAGTTAGCAAGAAAGTGGAGAAATTCCAACCCTGTGCATTGCTGTTGGTGCAGCTGCTGTGGAAAACACTATGGCGGTTCCTCAAAAAATTAAACATAGAATTACCATATGATATAGGAATTCCACTTCTGGGTATATAGCCAAAAAAATTGAAAGCAAGGACTCGAACAGATAATTGTACAACAATGTTTATAGCAGCCTTATTCACAATAGCCAAAAGGTGGAAACAACCCAAATATCCATCAACAGATGAACAGATAAACAAAACGTTGTATATACACACAAATGGAATATTATTCAACCTGAAATAGGAAGGAAATTCTGACACATGCTACAACATGTATGAACCTTGGAAACATTATGTTAAGTGAAATAAGCCAGTCATAAAAGGACCAATATTATATGATTCTACTTATATGAGGTACCTAGAGAAATGGAGAAATGATCTTACTGTGAACAGTACAGTTGCTGTATTTGTTACATTTCTCTGGGTGAGAGGTTTCTCCTGTCTGGTCTGCAATGTAGTTTCCATTTCTTAAATCTTTACAGCTAAAGAACTCAGTGTCCCTTGTTGGCAAACTTTCTTTAACATAATGTGTCACAAGGTCCAGGGGCAGCACCAGTTAATTAAACATCACTTAGGACAATGGTGGGCTTAGAGGAACAGTGTACATACCTACATTGGGGAAAACCAAACCAACCCTTTTTTTAAAAAAAAACAACTCCACTTTTGAGTATAACAAATATCGATCGGATATTTTAGTCATATTTTCTGGAATCCCTCAGAATGTTATTCAGTTACTGACAGAAAAAAAGGCTTCTTAACAAGAGGTGTGGATTATATCAATGAGAAGTAAAACTGATTTTTTTCCCCCTCAAAAAAGGGCTATTAGACATAAGATACAAGGATCAGTCACCTTCTCATTAACCTCTCAAAATGAATCTATTTCACGACAGGCTTGAAAATGTTTTCTCTCTAAAAGCTACCATGCAGTCTTAACAGTTAATTGTTATTCTTATCAAAGAATGACCCTCATTAACATTTAGCTTGAGGTCATTAGCATATTTATAAAAAAAAGGGGAGTGGAAAGATCATTCTTTCCTCTGCTGTTCTTTGTTATAGGGGTTCTATGGAGGAAAGTTGTGAGAAAAAATGAAGTCAATATTGTCCAACAAAATGAAGTAAATATTATTCACCAATATTTCAGACCTGTCTAGAAATATCAAAATGCCTATATCAGTCTCAGCCTTGAACTGGCAGACTACTGACTGAATTTTAATTACATTGAAATATAAGATGGTTTGGGGTCAATACACTTTCTTTCTTAATGTAAACAGTGTTAAACCAGTTAATAAAGACCATTGGCTGAAAATAGAGGTCACAATATAATCTCTTCTTTTAGGTACTGATATATTGAGATTCATGATTGGAGTAAAACATTTTCTTTGATTATCCAATAAGATTGCATTTTTTCCTTTTGACATCAAGGTAGGCATTCTAATCCTGTGAAAAATTAACCACTTAAAAGATCCAAATGTGGGCCATGCTCAACAGATTGGTAGATATTAAAATGCTTGAGGTCTGAGGGCTTCCCTTGTGGCACAGTGGTTAAGAATTCGCCTGCCAATGCAGGGGACAGGGGTTCGATCCCTGGTCTGGGAAGATCCCACATGCCATGGAGCAACTAAGCCCATGAGCCACAACTACTGAGCCTGCGAGCCACAGCTACTGAGCTCATGTGCCACAACTACTGAAGCCTGCGCGACTAGAGCCTGTGCTCTGCAACAAGAGAAGCCACCACAATGAGAAGCCCGTGCACCACAATGAAGAGTGGACCCCACTCTCCACAACTAGAGAAAGCCCGCGCGCAGCAACGAAGACCCAATGCAGCCAAAAATAAATAATAAATAAATTAATTAATTAAAAAATATATAATAAAAAAAATAAAATGCTTGAGGTCTGAATGAGCATGTGTCAATATACAGATCATGGAGGTTTTAAAAAATCTTGTTTTAAAAATTACTTATTAAAAAGTTTTGTATAATATCAGTAAACGACCTTTGAGTTTCCATGCCTTATTTTTGGGGAAAAAAAGTTGAATTTTATCTGGAAATAGAACAAAAGTAGATTGATTTCTTAGTTGGAGATCTGACACTTTGTGCTAGGATTGAGAAAGGTGACAGGTAAAGATCCTAGGTGTTCATAGCCATGACATATGCAACCAAGTGTTTTTCATCAATTTTAAGGCATAGTGGATATTTTTCAGAGTTGGGACAGTTCATGGCAAATCATAACTTATCAAAAATTTTAATGTGACTTGGAGATGAAAACACAATTGTTTAGTTCTATGCTAGACTTAGAGAAAAGCCTAATATGACCTATTGGTCTGAAGAATGGAAGGATGGAACAACAGAAAATTTCCATCTCACCTCTATAGTTATAATTTTTAAGGCAAATTTTTTTGCAAGGAGGGAAGATGTGAAATATAGTTGAAAACTCCCAAAGTGTAAATTATTTTGAGAGAGTAAAGCATTTGACAGTGTTTAATTCATTGCCTAACACTATGATTTGTAGTATAACGAAGTTAAGGCTTTTCTGCAAAATCTTTGTTTCTGTCACCGTTGTGTTTTCTTACTTGGAAAATCCAGTTGATTAAGAGTTAATTATGAAAGTATTTTTGCATAAGAATCAGAAATAACTGTACTTTTACATAGGCAGATTTTTCTATTAATTTTAAGGAAAAATTATGAAGAATAGAAGATCTCTGCCTTGAATAAACCTGCATAGTATTTAAACATTTCACTTTCCCTGTTTGCTCCAGTGTTTTGTAAAGGATATACTGGGTGAGACAATTTCTTGATACAGATATCTTGGATGGATATATTTGTATCGAACACAAGGTACACTGAACAATACCTGAATTAACTACATGTTTGGCATAAATTTCATGTTAAACTAGATATCTCAAAGCATTGGGCATCCAAACACTTAGCTTTCTTCTCTGTCTCCCATATCTATTTTCTGTGCTTTTAAAGAAGAAATAGGCATTAAACTTAGGTACTAGGAAAAAAAAAATCTGTATTCTCAATGGCTTTTCTAGAATAAATAGTAACTGATAGTAACAGTAATGAAGATTTTTAGACGTCTGGAATAGTCGTTTAAGAATTATGTTAACACCTATTAAGTAGACTGCTCAAAAGAGCAGTCCAGCATGGATTTTGGAAAGACACACAGATTTGCATTTCACCTCTTCTACTCCCATCTATGTGGATCTGGGCATGTTACTGATTCTCTCTGAACCTCTTTCCTTATTTGTAAACTTAAGATAAAATACCAATCTCCTACAGTTGTGAAAAATATATAAGGTATCATATCATATGTAAAGCTTTGAATACAGAGCGTGCCAGAAACTTGTTGTTTTATAAATGCCAACTGTTGTTATTTTATTTTCAGTTATATTCACTGGACATTGTTTTGTGTAGTTGAATTTGGAAAATGGCTTATTCAGTTGGCTGATAAGACAGAAGGAAAAGAAGGTGAGGAGGGAAAAATTCCTGATTGCTACTCTTTGCTACATCCCTCCTTCCCCTGCCAGACCTAGAGCAATTAGGCGGCCTCAGATAAATGGAACCTGTGGTTATGAACCCTCTAGGAACAATGCATACATCCTTCAGAACAGAAACGGAGAAAATGGAGAACAGTTTCATGGAGTGGAACATGAAGAAATTCAGAGTTTATGGTGAAATACTCAGCCATGTGGATAAAATAAAGTCACAAAAAAGGGAATTATCCAGCTCTCCAGGTATATTTCTTTATGTAATACATATAATGAGTCTCTATTCCCTCTCTAGGTTGTACATAGTCTTGCTTATATTTCAAAAAAGCTGAGAGAAGAAATGATACCTAAAGCCGGCCATTGGCTATGTGTTAGTGGTTTAATCTTTGGTGGGGAGGTGCTTAAAATAGTTCATTGACACAAGTCACATGTTTGCTTTTTTCTGGTTCCCAAGATTACTGAGTACTACTGGAAATGATCCTCACCTGGTAGAATCCTAACGTAATACCCCGAGCAGCACTGATGATTCGGTTGTCCCTCTTGTATTCGGCCACCACAACAAACTCCAGTTGAGTTCAAAACAAATGCGATGTACTTCTCTTCACAACAGCGGTGTCCAGGCTGGGTGTCGTAGAGAACTCCATTACAACACACCTGAAATTTGAGAATCAGGTATAAAGAAATAGCTTTATTAAGAGTATTGTACCACCATATCTTATGTGATACAGTTATTTTTTAATAAGGACTTGATCTGAGACCAAATGTAGCATATTTCTGATAAAAATTTAAAGGTTTACAAAGTACATTTTCTCTGTATCATTCAAATTCTACCAATGCTATTTGATACAATGTAGCTTCTTTTAGCCTTCAACCATGCTTTGTGCTCTATTATAATACTCTATAAATATGAATTATCTTTTGAATGTCAGTGCTTCCAATGAGAAGATGATTTAGAATTGTAAATGAACAATTTCCTTCATATATATGTTTTTATTTTAATGATTGTTTAATTTAAAAACATCGTATCTGGGGAAACCTGTCTCTCATTGATCTTTTTTTTTTAATACATTGCATTTTCCTCATACTAATTTATATGATCACTTATTTATGAACCCAATCTTCAGACAAGGCAATCTCAACAGTGTCCAACATTTATATATGTGTGTGTGTGTGTGTGTGTGTGTGTGTGTGTGTGTATGTATATAAAAGGAAATTTACATGGAAATTAATTTTGAAAAACCCTTTTAACAGTGTGTTTTCTCCAGGAGCTGTGGAAGAAATTATGTGCTTGAGCAATCAAATAATTATTTTGCATGCTCACTTGAGGTCTGAGAGACTGACACTCTATCTAGAACAAATGAAACACGGAATAGTGCTGAGATGTAGCCTCAGAACATATACTCGGCATAAGTTGCATTAATTAGATAGATGCTTCCTGTGGCAGACAAAATCGACCACTATTTAAGAGGTGCTTATATTTTTCCTTTTTGCTCATTGCCACTTCCAGCCTGCACCGACATTTGATTCATGCTTAATACAAGGGCAGTAAAATATGGAATCTCTAAGTCTGAAGACTAGCTTAGTACTTCATTCATTTCTCAAAAGTGACCAAAGAGCAAAGAAACTGGGCAGAAGTCTATTTCTATGTTTCCTCAGGTAGCCCTGGTAAACCAACTGCAATAAATTGGCTTTGCTGTGTCAAGTTATTAGCAATGAGGATTCAAAATCAGTCTAATTCCAAGGATAAATTGCATGACTCCTTTCTTTGATGCCATATTCTATGTGACAAGTAAATTTTCAAATTATGCCCCATTTAAAAAGAGTTAAGCAAAAACTCTTCTCTTTGTGTTTATGTGGGATTTAGGAATGCTGGTCATTTTTGCTTTCAGGGTAAAACAATACACACCTTCCTCTTGTTTTATGACAGTGACCTAAAATCTTGCCCTTTGTTGTACAATCTTAAAGAATTTATTAAAGTCCCATTCACGTATAGTGAGTTTCTGGACATCGAAGAACATCCAGCCTTTTCCTTTAGCAAGATTCGCCAGGACTTACCATCCTTTTAAATTTTCAAGCATTTATTTAGTGATGGGTCATTAGGACTGGTTCCCTTCCATACTTTCAGTGTCAGTGCCATTCTCAAGCTCTTTCAGTCACGTGAAACTTGTGCCTTTCTTCTAACCAACTCTGGTTTAGATCATCAATGGGTCCCCAAAAGGGACATTTTCAAGAGATTATTTCTCTTGAGAGGTCTCCTCCTGAACAGAGTATTTCTTAATGTTCGAATTCAGTCTTCAAGTTCGTTGTCTCAGAAAACAATTTTAATAATTTGAACTGGTAAGTGTGTAGCTGATATTCAAATAGGCAGCCTGTTCCTTGCTCTATGGTTTCCAAAAGTAATTCTGTAATCTAGTGATTCTCAAAGTGTGGTCCCTGGACCAGATGTAGAGACATCACCTAGGAACATGTTAGAAATGCAAATTCTCATGCTCTACCCCAGACTTCTTCTGGGGGTGGGACCTGCTGTGTGTGTTTTAACAAGCCCTCCAGGTGTGATACTCACTGGGGTTTGAGACCCATGGCTGTAATCACACGGGGAAGCTTGTACAACTATTACAGATGCTCCTGTAGTGATTTAGCCAAAAGACTCTTAGACTCACAATAAATCTATTTTCTACCTCTCTCCAACCTCTCACCCAGGAAATATATATTCATAGTTAACCCCAAACAAAATTTACAAACAACTGTTTTCCTCTTGAGATTTTAATTGACTTCCTCTTTCGCTGACAATACCTGTGTGTGTCCTTAATCCTTAAAGTAAAAATGACTTTGTTTAATGCATCAAAGTTTTTTTTTTTTTTCTCCTGGAGAATTTTAATGGGAAAATTTATTCTAGCATTTTTTTTTCCTCTCAGGAATCCTAAATTTCATTTCATTTTATGAAAGTGTGTTCATCAGATGGTACACATTTAATGCCTTAAAATGACATAAAACTTAGGCATAATGACAATTCTGGAGCCTTAGTGTCAAAAAAAAGTACAGCTAGTAACGACTAGTTTTATGGCATTTCTTAGATGATAGCAACTGCTTAGCCAGTGTCAGCCATAATAATTTGTATTTTGATCCATATTGCTTCAACAACTCACTTTCATAATTATTATGTCCTTTTGCAGTGAATCTTTTGAATTTAGTAGTAGCTTTAGTCATTACATGCGTGATGTTGTTGATAAATAGGAACATTATTTCATTATGTGAAATCCTATCTTCAAACTGAGGATTTTCTGCATCATTTATCAATAAAAACCATTTACAAACCCCTCTGTCTGGCTGTATTATTGATCTGATTCTTAAACTGCAACTAATATGAACACTAATCTGCAAATGGCCATAATTTAAAAATATTTCTGTCAAACCATGAAAAGTCCCACTCACGGTTACTCATCAGTGTCATGTAAACAAACACCCACTTGTAGCTGAATGGATTTGTTGTAAAGAAAATTCTAGTCACTCAATCAAACAAATTTGGGAGGTTCTTTATCATTTCAATAAACTCATTCTCCTGTGAAGATGATGAAAAATGAGAAGGCTAAGATGCTCATCAGGAAGATAGGATTTGTATAAGCATCCTTCCTTTTCCATGGGGTCTTCTTGATAGGTGGAAATCTTGATCATGATAAATCATGGTTTAAGAAGCAAGTGATTTCCTCAGACACAAATGTAAAATGTTAAAAGTATCCTCTCGCTTTTCTGGAGGTCACTTGATAGCAATATCATCTATCAAAGACATAGCAGATAATCTTTAAAAAATTAAGTCACAGTTTTAATTTATTATGTTGAATTGTAATTTCTTTTTTCCCTGGCTTTCTTGAAATATACTTGAGAAATAAAATTATATATGTTAAAAAAAAAAAAAGCAAGTGATTTCACTTGGAGTGTTTAGTGAGAAAAACATATTTCACTGACTAGTTTGAAAAGATTTACCTTAGCCTCAGGAGAGTAGCACCTGGGTCCACAGATAGTTTCAGGTTTTTGACACTTCACTGCTTTGCAGAGTTCATGACTGTGGTCCTTCACTGACTTCTGGATTTTAAGGCATGAACGCCATGTTTTCCGTAAGAGATCATATCCGAGAATGATGCCATTTGGCTTCCCTGGAGACATCCAATCAATCTGAAGGGATCTGCAATGGACAGAATAATCAGTATTTCTGAAAAGACAACATTTAACATTGCTGTTATCAGTCTCATCTGCCTTCCAGTTTGGTCAAAAAGTCTATTTCATCAACAACTTCCTAATTAAAAAGCTGGAGCAAAAGAATATATATACTAATATATATCCTGATATATGCTACTACCATAGACTATGTTTTGAGAATCAATCAAAACCATTTAAGCTTTTGGGAGAATAACACATGACATGAGTCCGGTGGTCTCCCACTTTAAATTTTAGAGGCAAAAAGAAAGTATCATTGTCTGTGGCTAGTCGGAAAATCAACAGAAAGTTTTGGTTGATAAGTAAAAACAAGACACAAATAATTTGACTTAGTAAATAGGGTGGAAATTAGAATATGTGTCAGACCTAATCCCTATTTATAATCCCCTTCTCCTTTGCCTTCCTTCCCTCAGCTAGCACTAGCCACGTGACCCATAGCTGCTCAAAGAGATGCAACCAGAAGATGGTGGGATTCTAATAAAGGTCCCTAGGAAATTTTAGCTTCCTTCATGTGGCTGTCACCTTTTTCCCTTTTCTTTCTTTCTGCTAAACATGATGTCTGGAACTTTGGCAATCACCTCATTCTTCTTGCAACCATTTGAGAAAGACCATAAGAATCACAAAGACGCCTCTGCGGTATTTGTTATAACTGAACCAATGCCAACAACAATCTACCTCTAGAACTACTTACTTGAGCCTCTACTGTTGGTTGTTTTGTTACTTATAGCCAAAGTACATGACCAAATTGATACAATCTTTTTATCAGTTATCAATTGATAAAATTTATCAATGAATTTATTTATTGATACATAACATTTATAAATTTTCTCAATTGATAAAATTGATAAGCTCCCTCCAAATATACTTTATCTTAATTTTTTGACTCATAGAAACAGATTTAATTCTGCAATAGTTCTTTATATACCATGATCAAATATGTTTTGTGGTCAGAAAAAGAGGAATTAGAGATTCCCATAACAAACTCCTTTATATTATTATGTTCTTGAAGATGTTTGATTTTTAAAAATTGAGCCACGGTTTACTCTAAACATATAAATATACTGTTTTGGGTGGTTTGGTATACAATGAAGGCATAATATGGGACCAAAACTTTACTGCATTTTCAATGGTCTATTAATATTTCATCTGCTGTACTGAGTGAGATCGTAACATAAAGCTGTTCACAGAAGAGTGAATCCTGAATAAAATGATCTACTCTCAGGTTAATGTGCAGAACTTTAATTCTGCACTTACGTCTACTTGTCAGAATGACACAGTCTAGATGACATACCTGTACTATCTTTAGTATTTTTTTAAGAAGTCTATAAGAAGAAAGTAGTTAAAGTTTTAATAAAGCCCCAGAGATTTGGACATGACATATTTTTGCAATTCAGCACAGCAAGGAAAGTCTGTTATTTGCAAAACACTAGGTAAATGTAAAATAATTATTTTTGTTCTCATTATTTTCAAAAAAGAGGGTGGAACTCTGATACTCAAGATTACTTTCATTGTTTTAATTCTAGAATTTTCAACCATAACAACCATTCACAAATAGTTATAGGTTAGCTTTACATATAAAACCTTCCAGTAAATACTCCGGAGAAGAGCAAGCACATATGAGTTTAGTCCCTATACTTTAAGATCTTAAAATAAAATTATCACAATAACTTATGTTGACCATCTTTCTGCCACTGTGTAAAATAATATTTTTGTTATACCTTTCATTTTCAGGAGAAGTATGTCTTTACAGGCCAAATTTTACTGGACCCTATCAGAATTCTAAGTGACATCACATGTTAGGAATTCAATTAGGCGCAAACATTTACATTAAAAAGCTGCAGTCAAGATAAACCTTGACATTTTAATAGACTGCTACAAAAGAAAATTATTTCCTTTTCTTGGAGGTACAAACATAACACTTTCACTAATAAGACTCCATAGATAAGAAATTAATGTCACCTATGAGAGAACAGTTTCACAGGTGACTTGTATAGTCACCATTATTATTCTAAGGTCTTTATCCAACTCTCAAAATTAATTCCACGTTTTGCAGATACCTCTTTTGTATTCATTGCATAATCAACTACAGGAAAGACTTCATTTAAGTGACATTCAAAGGTCGGACTTATCCACAAAAGCTGACGAACTAGTGAAGTCTAGAAAACACCATGTAGAACCATGCCATTGTAACTTCTCCTTCTTGCACAGAATAACTGTGAAGTGAGACCACCTATATTTTTAGTGATAGCACGAACAGTTTTGATGTTGAGGATCTGAGTCAGGTACACTAATGTACGTGAGCAAAGAAGAATAGGGTGTTTAACACCTGTCCACCTCTCATTAGAACCCATGGGAGTAACAATGAAAAATCTTTTGGTTGTTGATTTAAGATGAAAGACATCTCCGAGAAATGCACACCGTTATTAACTGGATTAATGGTTTCATTGCTTTGATGTTTAAGAGTAAAATAGAAGGAACATTCTTAAACCATAGGAATTAATGTGAAATATTGGGGAAACAAACCGAAGGTTTTTTTTGTTTGTTTGTTTAATACATGAGTAAAGGTAGGCTCATGCAGAAACATGAATCCTCAAATGGATCTTCTTTTTTGGGGGTAGATTTGTTCATAAAGTGACAATTAGAGTTTACTTAGCTTCCAGAGCACTAAGGAATAAAATTTAAGCTACCTTAATAGAGCTTCTGATAAAAGCCACAATGCTTACACACATTTTAGCACGATTCATTGGGTGTTTAGAAAGTCTAGTCAGAGCTATTGACTATTTCTTTTTAAGTCTGTCATATTGTTAGTAGATTTACTATTCTACTTCTGTTACTACTATATACCCCTGTGGCCACCGTCACCACAATAATCATCACATTCAGCTCAAGAAGTACAAAATAACATTGAAGATAGAAATAAGTATGGGAAAATCATTTCTTTATCACTTACCTTTACTGGTAAATATTAAAATGATACAGTTCAGAAAAAACTTCTATGGAGAGTTACGGTTCCCTTGGTGCTCTACATTTTATTCTAATATTTTATCACAATTTTGTCAAAATGTTCTTGTTTGGGCCAAAGGAAAAAATCTTCACATTACTTTAAGACATCCATCTAAATTGTTATAAGTAGCTGCACATTCCCTGATCATGTTTACAGAGGCCTTTTAAAAATTCCTATTCAACTTAGTCATTTTTGTCAGTCATTTATATAACATTCAAGTTCTTCAATACTATTCCAGATTGCGGTTATCAAAAAAGATCAGGACACTTTTAATATAAGACTAAATAAATGTAATATGACAACAATATTAATTCTCTGCTCTCAAATCAAATAATTGAATGTTTAATTATCCACTAGAATATTTAGCATAACTTGTAGTCAGTAAAATATCAAAAGGTAAAAACTCTGTGTCCTTGAGTATGAGGAGATATGAAACATGCATACCTGAAGCATGTCAAATATTATACAGCAGTGTAAAATCAAGTGTTTAAGTGTGTAGTCTAGGGTACAGGTATTATAGAAACACATAAACAAAGATCACTGTGTCTAGATGAACAACGAAGGTTTCATGGGAGAAGTGGATGTGGACTTGAATTGGAATAAGAGAATGGGAAGAATTCTGAGCAGGAAGATCCATATAAGCAAAAATAAGAGGAAGAAGCAGCCTAGCCATGTGTAGAAGAGTAATGGGACCAACTTGATGAGCGAATGATTTACATCCAGCAATAATGGAAGGTCACTTTGAACCTAAGAAGAAAGTTATGAAGTCCCTCAAATACTATGTTGAGGAATTTGATGGTGAAATAGGGTGATTGTGCAGTGGTATCACTAGCAGAATAAAAAGTCCTTTTAGAAGTAATACCCTGGCAGATTAGAGTAGAAGAGACTAGGGGTAGGGAGAAATATCAGTGAGCTTCTGCAGTAACTTAAGTATGAAAGACGGTTTAATGGGGTTTTCTCTTATTTAGGAACTTAAACTATAGCCCCAAACTGAGGATGACCGACGATGAATTCCTCCGTTAAGTATCTTGCTTCTAAAAGGGAACAAACAGCAAGATTCTGCTGCAATGAACATTGCGGTGCATGCATCCTTTCGAATTATGGTTTTCTCCAGATATGATATGGAGTGGGATTGCTGGGTCATATGGTAGCTCTATTTTTAGTTTTTTAAGGAACTTCCATACTGTTCTCCACAGTGGCTGTACCAATGTACATTCCCACCAACAGTGTAGGAAGGTTCCCTTTTCTTCACACCCTCTCCAGCATTTATTGTTTGTAGATTTTTTGATGATGGCCATTCTGACTGGTATCAGAAAGAGAAAAACAAATATCATATAATATCATTTATGTGTGGAATCTGGAAAAATGATACAGATGAACTTATTGGCAAAGCAGAAATGGAGTCACAGATGTAGAGAACAAACTTATGGTTACCAAGGTGGGGAAGAGGGGGGACGAATTGGGAGATTGGGATTGACATATATACACTACTACATATAAAATAGATAACTAATGAGAACCTACTGTTTAGCACAGGGAACTCTACTCAGTGATCTGTGGTGACCTAAATGGGAAGGAAATCTAAAAAAGAGTGGATATATGTATTCATATAACTGATTCACTTTGCTATACAGTAGAAACTAATACAACATTGTAAAGCAATTATACTCCAATAAAAATTTTTTTTTTAATTTAAAAAATAACCCCCCCCCCCAAAAAAAGATTCTGTTGAGTTCTGAGGATAAAGCTGCCTTTTAACATTGACCCATCACCCAAATCAACACAAAATAAACAGAACTCTAGGAGAGTTTCTGAATTTTAATGAATATTTATTAAGTACCTCCTATATGTCAAGCATTGTTCTATACTTACAAATAAACAAGACAAAGTTCCCTCTTTCATAAAACTTACATTTTGCTGGGGGAAGGTGGGATAGTAAACGAACACATAAGTATATAATATGTTACACTGGTTGTCTGAGAAGGCCTGGCTCTTCTGTGCAGAAATCCGAAAGAGGGGATGAAGCAAGTGAACAGGAGTTTCTAGGCAGAGGGAACAGGAGGTATAGGGGTTTTGAGATATCCATGCACATGACTTGTTGAAGGACAATCAAAGAATCTAGTAGGACAGAGCTGGACTGAGCAAGAGAATGATGGAAAATGAATCAGGTGGGTGTTGGGAGTGTGGGATTGGGGACTGCAGATCCTGAAGGGTTTTGTAGAACATGGAAATAACTTTGGATTCATTTTTGAGTGCATTGGAAAACCGCTGGAGATTTTTGAGCCACAGAATGAAAGAGGAATGATTTACTTAGTGAAGAGTGACATTAAAATCCACCCCCAGTCCACCCCTAAACATTCTCAAGGCTGAGGAAGGAATTCTAAATACATCACTCAGAGAAACTGGAAGCACTTGCTTCTCCTGGTTGGTACTTCCTGAGATGCAGAAATATCTAAGCCCAATTTGCAGCTGTCCCTGGAGGGAAGTATAGAAAGGAGTTTGGGGCAGCTTGACATGGGGGTTGTCAGCCTATATGACCACAGAAAAGGTGCTTGCTTCTCAGTTAGAGAATTCTAATGGCCAGATATTGTCTGGAGCCGCTCTAATGATAGGGTAAGACAAGATTGCCACACCGTCGATCTTTAGCATGGTGCACATGAGTGCGTTTCCTATGAGCCAGTGGATGTCTTGCAAGATGGCTAGGCTTGAGCTCCCTTGAAGTTACACTGACCATGATGGTGGGTTTTTGGGGGAGGGGGCTCCAGCAAGAAGAGTGTTTGGTGTGTCCTGCTCTGTTGGCACCATAGATCAGTTGCAGAGGGCAACACTCATGTGAGAGAACTTGGCTTTGGGGAGATCCTCATGGGTTCTCTCAAGGAAAACATACAATTGTTCAAAAAAGTGCCACCTTCCACAGAGAGGGCTTGGATGGCTATCCAGTGATGGAAGTAAAATAGTAACATTGGGAAGAGGCACATTTGAATGAAAGGGAATAGGCAAAAAAAGAGCAAGGAGGGAGAAAGGGCAAACTGGGATCAGGTCTGAGCCTGTGAAATGGTGGAATCTTTGAACTACATGTGAGCTTAAAATTTTGCTGGAGATGGAATAGACTTTTTTTTTTTTTTAATTTTTGCTAGACTCTTTCTGGCCACGCTGCGTGGCATGCAGGATCTTAGTTCCCTGACCAGGGATCGAACCTATGATGCCCCCTGCAGTGGAAGCGTGGAGTCCTAACCACAGGACCACCAAGGAATTCCTGGAATGGACTTTTTAATACTTGATCATGAATCTTAATGAATAAAATGAGACTCATAACTAAAAAATAATGTGAAGGCCATAAGGTATTCCTGAAAGGTTTTTCAAGAGTTGGGGAAAGGACATCCAAAATATTATGTTTAGGCAGCAAGTAGTAGGCAAAAAGTAAAGCCTTTCCTCCTTGTGTCTCACTGAATTAAGACAGGTACATCAACATAAATGATAAAAGCATGAGCTAGGGTTGTGGTGGTGGAAATGGAGAAGAGGAACAGCTATGAGAAGATGCTCCAAAAGAAAATAGGCTAAAATTGATATTGAGTGAAATCAGGGGATTAAAAAAAATCAAAGCTAGATGTCTGCGATCATATGCAAGGCGGAGGTGCCTTTGCAGAAATGGATGTTGGAAAAATTGGGTTAGATGAGAATTAAGGCTTGAGGTTATGGAAGTGATGGGTGCCTATCATTATAGAAAATCAATAGGCAATTGAATATATGGGACTGGAGTTTAGGGAGAAAACTGGGACAGAGATCTTGAGACATCAGTATGATGAAAACTGTGAGAATATTTGAACTATTTGAGTAGCAGAGAGAGTCTTTCTGTTGAGGACACCCACAATTAATGAATGGAATTGGAATGAAACCAATAAAAGAAACCAATGAGTGATCAGGGAGCCAGGGATAAAGCGGCAGTTAAAGGCCAAAGTGAATTGGGAGGAAAAACTGGATTTTGTTGAGATGCATACAAAGGCCTCTCAAAAGCTTAGTGATTGAGCTGCTTCTGTGGGAACTGAAAAAAGTCGAGAAGTTAAAAGGAGTTTGGGAAAGAGAGGGAAGTGAGAAAATGGAAATAGTGCTGGCAGAGTCTTAAGAATAAGCTCAATATTCTGTAAGGTCTCCTAATCAAACACTGAGTTTGATGATCAGAATTCATTGGCCATCAGAATTAATATTTCCTGAAAGCCATTATGATTATCAGACTATTGACTGGATGTTTACAGCAGTTCTAAATACACTCCAAATGATCTCTTTTGAGAGGTCTTCCCATATCCTTCAAAGACCCAAGTAGACAATTCCAGTCCAAATTAAAAGCTGTCTCGTTATCCATACTGGCAAGAAGGGGAGTTGAGAATATGGATGAAGTGATCTGACATTCTACATCTACAGCCCAGCATACTCCCCATTTAAAATAATAAAATAAAACATGGCTCAAAAAATTGTTTTTAATTGTAAAATTATTACTTCAGTATTCAAGCTATCAGTCACTGAAAAAAATCAGAGAGGGAAAATAATGATAGAAGAGATTTCCTGATATCCAGTGTCATGGTATAAAAATATACCTCAAAGTTTCACACAAATTTGGTGAGGCAAAAAAGGGAAAGTTCTTTTCCCACAAGCTATGACCTGCCATGCCATCCTCAACCCCCAGCTATGTACTTTGAAAAGCTAGAGGGATTTCTAAATGAAGATAGTGGTTTAACCTTCATTTAGAGACACAGACCCTGTGCTGCTATCATAAGGAAGCTGGTGTGTAAAAATATCATTTATATCATTCAGGAGCTTGAGGCAAATTTTTAAACAATTATTTGTGAATGCTACAAAGACATTATTCCTCAGCCTTCTCATCAATAATACAGCCCCAAACTGATTTGGAACTGTAAAAACTGCCATGGATCCCATTAAAGGCAATGAGAGACATGATCTGTGTTCTCTCTTTCTGCTTTCCCTTGAGCTTCATGTCTGGAAACCATGCATCTTGGAATAGCAGTCCAGTCATGTAATAAAAACTCTTCCTTGTTTATGTTCTTTTCTTAGCTTATTCATTTATGGAGAATAAATAAGTGAACTTCAGAGGCAGCCCAGTACCCAGTAAAGCTGTCAGTTGCAGTGTTTGTCATATTTCAATCAAAGCCAGAGCCAGCCAGCTATCTTCATCCAGTGCAGTCTCTACATTCTCAAGGACCAGAATTAATGAATTAGCTATTGATTAAATTCTACTCTAGCAAATCCACCAAGGCAAATAAATGAACTACCCAGGGCACATGTAGGCCATGGCCAGACATGTCTGGGCTATCGATCAGTCGTTAGCATTCTTTGGGGATATTGAAGCAGCTGATGATAATATGACAAGTATGGAAAATGTGATGTAGAAACAGAGTTTGTTTCTGGAGGAGTAGCTTATAAAACTAGAAGGTTTCATCTGATCTTTCTAAATACCTTTGTGTGCTATGGCATCTTTGGTTTATATATAATGGGAAAAACATGTGTAAGTGCTTATACTGAAGATGTTGTAGTCAAAAGCAAGGTATAGGTTAAGGCCAAAGACAAAAATGACATGCTCCATGCTTATAATCAAACAGGCTGGTAGGCTATTGGTATATGTTATGAAAATATATAAAAGTTAAAATTTGCTGATGACTGCTTTTTACCAAAAATAAACAAAGATTCTAAGAAATATGTGTCTTATTAGAAACCAAAATATTCTAAATGCTATAGAAGCAAACCCTGTCTACTGACATTTATCTGGAAGGATTTCACATTTGATTTTGCATGTTGCTAATATAAAAGAGATTTTCTTAAACAAAAATAGAAACATAACTAACAAGTATACACTGCCAGAAGTATAATGAAATTACACAAACAATAACATGCACACAGGAGGCTAACTGCTTTGGTGTTGGTGTAATTTTGATTAATGGCTTGGCGCCTATATCTGCTCATTAGAGTCTTGCCTTTGGAAAATGTTGCCGTGCTACGATAGATCAATTTAAGAAAGGAAAGACTGTACATGCCAATATTTGGTTGTGAATGATTTCCATCAGTTTTTTTGCTAGATCTTTGACCAAAAAAGAAAAAAAAAAAGGAAATAAAGTTGCCAAAAGCATTGGAATAAAGAAAAATATGGAGAGGTTTGTACTTTCTGTGCTGGTCAACATGGAGAAAGCCAGTTATAGCCTCTCTCTCCCACTGATTACTGCCAAAAAGTCTGCTCTAATTACAAAAAGCAACCACTCAAGGACTCTGAAAAGTTAACAATAGAGGCAGATAGGGAGGGGAGCCAAAACTTAAAGAGCAAACATTACAGAATGCGTTTCCCATCGTTTCCCCCCTTTGTTTGTCTCCCATCTTTAACCCAAGAGCAGCCCCAGTGTGGAACCGAGCGCTGGGCAAGCAAAATCTATGAGAGGAACCCAATCTTTCTGGCCAGAGTACAAAAAGGCCTTGCAAGCCAAAGGGTATGATGGGTATTCCTGTTTCAATATTTCCTCTTTTTCCTCTCTTTTTTCCTGCTCTGAGGATGATTCCAGCCAAGGAGCTGCATGATGGCAGTCCTGGCCAAATGAGAATCTAAAATCCTGAGAAAAAACAAGCTGTCTGACCAGAGGAACCAGGGAAAGCACCCCTGTGGTCCAGAAATCTCATTTATTTTTTCCTCTATTTTCTCTCTAATCTCACTGTCCCCCAAACAACCCCATTTATGTAAACTGTGAGGTATATTGGGAGGCTAAAATTACAAGAGAAACCATGTCTTTCTAGCCAAAGATTTGGGAAAGGAAGTCCAAGTGATGTGAAAAACATAGGGGAAATCTCAGAGAAGAGAAAGCTAGGCAGTCTACTAATTCTATACATGAACCAATACAAGGTCTAACTCACCTCCAAGCTGCACATGCATGGTTGCCTCACAGGCAAAGGAAACCTGGGCACTGTAGCAAAGACTTTGCGATCTGAACCATTACATAATCCCCCAACTAAATACCAGATTAGCCACTGAGAGGTGCATGCGTGGGGCAGATATAAAGCAGCACAGCAAAGCTTTTGAAAGATGAACTGATATTAGAGCCATTGACCACATAAGCCAAGACAGAATTTTCAGTCTGAAGCTAACCAGTTGATTGCCTGCTGAAACAAGCAAACAAAAACTCCAACCTTCTTCAGAGGATTTTAACAGGACTCAGATCACAACCTGATATTTAAAATGTTCAGGATACAATCCCAAATCACTCAAAATTACACTAATCCAAAGAAAGCTGGAGTGGCCGTATTAGTATTAGACACAATATACATGATGACAAGAAAATTATCAGGAAGAAAAAGGAATATTACACAATGATAAAAGGATCAATTTACCAAGACACAACAATCTGAAATATATATGCACCTCATAATAAAGCAACAAAATACACAGGGCAAAAACTGATAGTTCTAAGAAAGAAATAGATAAGCCCACAGTTATATTTGGAGATTTCAACATGCCTCTCACAATATTTGATAGAACAACCAGGAAGGAAATCATTAAGTGTATAGATGACCTGAACATCACTATCACTCAACTCGACCTACTTGACATTTATAAAATGCTCTGACAACAGCAGAACACACATTCTCCTCAAGTACACATAGAATATTCACCATGATAGATCATATTATAGGCCATAAAATAAACCTTAACTAATGTGAAATAACTGAAATCATAAAACCACATTTCAGACCATAACAGAATGGTACTAGAAATTCACATTCACAACATATCTGAAAAACCTCAAAATATTTGGGAATTAAGCAAACCACTTCTAAAATAATTCGTGAGTCAAAGCAGAAGTATTAAGAAAATTAAAAAGTATTTTGAACTAAATGAAAGAAAATGCAACATTTCAAACTTTCTGAGATTCAACTGAAGCAGGGCTTAGAGGAAAACTCATAACTTTACATGGCTCTAGTCAAAAAGAAGAAAGATCTCAAATCAATAATGTAAGCTTTCCTCTCTAAGAAACTGGAAAAAAGAAGAGTAAGATAAATCCAAAGCAAGAAGAAGAAAAAAATCAATAAAGAGCAGAAATCAATGAAATGGAAAACATAAAACAATAGAGAAAAAGCAATAAAACCAAAAGATGGTTCTTTGAAAAGATCCACAAAATTGATAAAACTCTAGACTGATTGACTATGAAAGAGAGAAGACACTTATTACCGTTATCAGAAATGAAAGAATGCAAATAAATCCAAACTTTACAAACATTACAACTTTCTGCCCATAAATTTGACAAATTTGGTGAAATTAACCAATTCTTTGCAAACACAAGATTACAGATCTCACTCAAGAAGAAATAGATACCTTGAATCATCCTACACTGTTAAGGAAATTGAATTCTGAGTAAAATACCTTTCAACAAGGAAAACTCTAGGCAAAGGTGAGTTTCACTGGTGAATTCTACCAACATTTAAGACATAAATACCTTTTCACACAATCTCTTCCGGAAAATAGCAGAGGAGGGAATATTTTCCAAATTATTTTATGGGGCCAGAATTACCATGTTACCAAAACCAGGCGAAGACTTTACAAGAAATAAAAACAGTTCAATATATTTTATGAGGATAGTCATAAACATCCTCAATAAGATAACAGCAAATTGCATGTATAAAAAGGAAAATACATCACAACCAAGTGGGGTTTATCCAGATAACACAGACTAGTTAATTATTTGAAAATCAATCTATATAATTAACCATATTAACAAATTATATCCAAAAAAGGCATTTAACAAAATTCAATATCCATTTATGATAAAAACTCTCAGCAACTAGAAATAAAAGAGAAGACTTCAACCTGATAAAAGGTATCTCTAAAAAATTCATAGGTAACATCACATGTAATGGTAAGAGAATAGGAACAAGTCAAGGGTGTCTGCCTTATTGAATGAGCCAAGGCAATAAGGCAGGAAAAAGAAGTAAAAGACACACAGATTGCAAAGGAAGAAATAAATTGTTTCTTTTTGCAGAGGATCTATGCAGACCCAGGGAATCTACAAAAAAGCTCCTAAAAGATCTTAAAACTCATAAGGAGTTTAGCAAGGTTGCTGCATACAAGGTCATTATACAAAAATTAATTGTATTTCTACACCCTAGCGATAAACAATTGGATTTCAATGTTTTTAAAGAACCATTAAGAGTAGTACTCCCTAAAATAAATAGTAGGTATAAATCTAATGAAATATGTGTAGGATCTGAACACTGAATTCTACAAAACACTGATGAAATAAATGAAAGAGGATGCAAATAAACGAGCAATATGCTGTATTTATGAATTGGAAGATGTGGTATTGTTAAGGTGTCAATTCTCCCTGTATTGAACTATAGATTAAATGCAGTCCTAATCAAAATGACAGAAGGATTTTATAGATATTGACAAGCTGATTCTAAAATTTATATGGAAAAGCAAAGTAATGAGAAAGGTCAGAAAATTTTTTTAAAGAGGTTAAAGTTGAAGAACTCATAATACATGATTTTACAACTTACTGTAAAGCTACAGTAATTAAGATTGTATGATATTGGTAAATGAATATGCACATTGATAAACTGAACAGAATAGAGAGTTCAAAAATGACCTATAAAATGTGTTAAATTGATTTTGACAAAGGTCTAAAAGCAGTTCAAAGAAGAAGATATAGTCTTTCCAACAAATTGTGTTGGAAAAATTGGATATCCCTATGCAAAGACGTTAACCTTGACCCACACCTCAGTTTTTAGAAAAATTAACATAAAATGAATCATAGACATAAATTCAAAATGTAAACATATGAAACTTCTAGAAGAAAAAATAAGAGGAAATCTTTGTGACTTGACTCAGGTAAGGATTTCTTAGATACAACACCAAATGCACAGTCCATGAATGAAAAAAGTGATAAACTGAACTGTATTGAAATTTAAAACTTTGCTCTAAATAAAAACAATTAAGAGAATGAAAAGACAAGCCATAAATGAGAGGAAAATATTTGCAAATCATATATCTGACAGAAAAATTCAAATATACTTTAAAAATCTGAACTCAACAATAAGAAAGCAACAAATCCAAGTAAAAAATTAATAAAATATTTGAAAAAGCACTTCACCAAAGGAGAAAACAAATGCCAAAAAAGCATTTGCAATGATGATCAATATCATTAATCATCATGGAAATAAATGTAAATTAAAACCATAATGACACATCACTAAACATCTATTAAAATAGCTAGAGAGAGAGAGAGGAAAAATTCTTGCAGAATATCAAGTTCTAGCAAAGATGAGAAGCAACTGGAATTCTCATACAATGCTAGTAGGAATGCAAGATGTTACAGTCACTTTGGAAATTGGTTTGCCAGTTTCTTTTTTTAAAATTAATTTTTATTGGAATATAGTTGCTTTACAATGTTGTGTTAGTTTCTACTGTACAGCAAAGTGAATCAGCTATAAGTATACCTATATTCCCTCTTTTTTGGATTTCCTTCCCATTTAGGTCACCACTGAGCATTGAGTAGAGCTCCCTGTGCTATACAGTAGGGTCTCATTAGTTATCTATTTTATACGTAGGATCCATAGTGTATATATGTCAATCCCAATCTCCCAGTTCATCCCATTCCCCACCTTTCTTGGTGGTTTCTTATAAAGTAAGTAAAATATAAACTTATCCTATGATTCCGCAATCCAACTCTTAGTTATTTACCCACGTGAAATGAGACTCTACATTCACGTTATGTACATAATGTTTATATCAACTTTATTCATAGTCACCAAGAACTGGAAACTACCCAAATGGTACACAAACTGTGGTATATTCATACAATGGAATACTATTCAGTAACAAAAATTAACAAACTATTAATATGTGCAATAACATGGATGAATCTTAAATGCATTATGTGGAGTGAAAGGAGCCAGGCTTAAATGGCTACAAACTGTATAATTCCACTTATATGACAACATGGAACAGGCAAAATTATAGAGAACAGAACAGAGAGGTGTTTGCTCAGTTTGGAGGAGGGTGGAGGAGGAAGTGGCTATAAAGGGCCAGTGTGAAGAAATATTCTGACATAATGGAACAGTGTTATATCTTAACTGTAGTGGTGCTCATATGTTTGACAAGTTTATATGTACTTGTCAAAACTTGTAAAACTGCGAAGCAAAAAAGAGTGTATTTTACTATATGTAAATTAAAAAACAAAATAAAAAAATTAAGAGAATAATTAAAAAGTAAACAAATTTAGGAAACCCAGAATCTTTTTGGAAGTTTAATTCATTGTTAAAACTAGGCAGTTCTCTTCACACCCTTGTCAGGTTTTACAGAATCTATATTTTTTTTCTCTTCACCTGTCTTAAATTGCCTCTCTGCTAATCCAAAACAATATCAGTTGATATCTGACTGAGTATGGAATTGATAAGATGAAAAGGTTCTTTTTTTAATTCAGAATTTTAAGGCATTGTTTCATTGTTTTCTTAGCAACGAATGTTGCTGTTTATTGTCTGATAATGCCATTCAAATTCCCAATGCAGTATGTACACTATCTGTCTTTTCCTCCTGGAAGTTTTTTGGATGTGATTTTTTTAACCTGGTATTTTGAAATTTCCTGATGATATCCCTTTATTGGCTCTTATTTCAATCACTGTGCTAGTATCTATAGTAGCTTTTAATCTACATACTGGTATCTTTGGTTCTGGGATATTGTCTTTTCCTTTTATTGGTGGTGGGGGGCATATTTTCTTGTTATTTTTCTTTGATTATTTTCCCCCTTCTTTTTCCTCTGTTCTCTCTTTCTGGTACTCTTATTATCCAAATATTTGATTTCCTGGATTTTAAATTTTTTTCTTAAAAATTTCATTTGTATTAACAAATTTGCTTTTTATTGCACTTTCAGAGACTTTATCTTAAATTTCCAATTCAGCTCTCACACTTTTAATTTCCATGAGGTACTCCCCCCCACACCCCTCACATCCTGCTTTACTTGGATTCTTTTTTCCAAGTAGGAGTTTTTGGTGTTGTTTTGTAGATAGAGGATGTCTTTTTATCCCTCTAAGATTGTTATGGATTTTTTCCTCATCCTGCATTGTCCCTGTGTCTACTGAATTACTCTTCTGTTTTAATTTTGTTTCTTTTCATCTTTGAGATTAAAAAAAGATGACTAGAAGCTTTATATTGTATACGAGTGAGGCTTGTTGACTGATGTACTTTACTACTGTGTGACCAGGTGGTTAGCTACCTTTTCTGTTAGGTGATTCCTATCTGCTAGTTCCTGGAAGTATTTTATTTGGAGTCATTCAAACTTTTCCAGAGAAGAATGCCCTTCTTGTATGGAAACATTTATGACTAGATATTTGTTTCTAAAAACAGAGCTGGGGAAAGCCACTGAGGTACCATCATTCTAATTGTAGTCTACCACTTTAACATGGTTTTTACCTTTGCCCCTCATCCCGGATTTCCACTGTGCCTAGTAGCCCTAATTCCTAAATACCTCTGTTCAGTTTCTTGAGAAAAAACTTCTAACCTCCTGGTGATGGAATATGCCACATGGAGGAAGAGAAATAGACACATGGATGAATAATACAGAGGTAGGCAACCTTGCATTCTGTAATGGCTAATTTTATGTGTTAACTTGACTGGGCCACAAGGTGCCCAGACATTTGGCTAAACATAATTTCTGGGTGTATCTGCAAGGTTGTTTCTGATGAGATTAGCATTTGAATCTGTAGACTCAGTAAAGCAGATTGATCTCCATAATGTAGGCGGGCATATCACCCAATCAGTTGAGGGTCTGAGTGGAATGAAAAGGTGAAGGAAGGGAGAATTTCCTCTCTCTGCCTGACTACCTGATCTAATCAGTCTTCTCTCACTCTCAGACTTGGATGGGGATTTATACCATTGGCACCTCTAATTCTCACAACTTTGGACCTGAACTGGGACTACACCCCCAGCTTTCCTGAGTCTTCACTTTTGGTTTTGTTTCTCTGGAGAACCCTGACTAATTACAGGTCCTAACCACTCTTTTTTAAACTTTCAGCTTTGAACTTTACCCCCTCTTCCTCTTCTTCACAATTCTGAAAGCTTGTTAAGTGCTCAGCCACTGAGGTTCTCCACAGAGCAAATTTGTTTTGTGTCATTATCTCCACCAACACTTTGGTTGTAAATTTCGCCACTGTACAAAGTCATTTGCCTCTCCCTGCCAAACACTGCTTTCAAAAACTGTGTTAAAGTCTCTCTTCTGTTATTGTCATCTGCTTTGTTATTTTCCTTGCTCTTGTTGTATACCCTTTTTAATGTTTTTGCCACCGATTTACTATATTTGGGGATAAGCAGTCTTTAACCACAACTAAAAAATATTTTTTCTCTGTTATCATCTGCAAGCATCTTCTTAAAAAAATATCTTAGAGGCAGAGAAACATATGGGTATTTGCTCAATTTCTAAAAAAGCTTGCATATTATTTTTAGCTACATGTAAATATGTAATCTAAGACATAGTCCCTTATGCCATTCACCTGAGCTTGAGTCATAGGGATGCTAACAGGCAAGAAATGTGACAACATCCACCCACCTACCTATACTTCTTCCTGGAGTTCTTTAAGAATGAACTCAAATGTCACATCTTTCATGACGTCTTCACTGATAATCATGGGTAGAGCTTCGTATTTCTTTTATGTACTTCTTGCACATTATAAACTTCTGTTGTAGTGTTTCTCACACTGTTCTATAAATATTTGTTTAGGGCAGTGTCTCCCACAGTAGACTGGAACTGTGAAAATTTAGAAGCATGTCTTATACTTCTTTGTATTACTTTCACTTCTTATATTATTATACCCACAAGTGTGTTTGCTGAAAAAATAAATAAAGCTTTTTGGTATCCCTTAAACTTGACCATTTTCCCCCTACAAGGTAGGCAATCCTGTGGATAGGTGGGCAAAATCTGCTGAGGGAATTATCAATTAATTAACATATCCTACATTAGATAGATATCATCATGTGTTTTATAGATGTACTCAAGAAGACAAGATATGACTTTTGCTCCGAACATCTAAGAATACAATTACTTGAGTTTTTCTAATTATTTTAATCACTAGTTCCCCAAATCAGTACAGATACTTTTGAACTGATTAACAAAAAAAGACTTAGAAATTTCAATACGTCATAAAGGAATCCTTCAGAATTGAAATATTTTATAACAGGTTGATTATTTTAGCCAGTGTGCATGTGTGTACATGGGGTGTGTGTATGTGTGTATGTGTGTATAGATGAAGGGTGATTCATTTGGTTGGGGTCAAAGTATGATGTGGGAATACTCAGGTTTCTTTCTCTAAGCCTTGACTTGATACAGAGATATGAAAACTTAATATAACTTTTGGCTTGGGAAACTTGATGTTAAATCTTTTTCTTCTTATTGCTATTTTGAATTGAAAAGAGGCTCACTTTTAAACTATGGTCACTGCTCAGCAACAAAAGTATACAGAAAAATAAAGGGATTCTATGAAGAATCTGATAAAATTGGTAATGGTTATCCAATAATTTATCTCCCGTAATTACTTTACAGATGTTTCTAGCTTTAGGGGAACCTGATATCTCTAAATCTAAGTTTTTCAAAGAGATTAAGTTAGAAGGTAGTCATTCTAGTTAAAGTTGTATTATTTGCCTCACAAAAGGATTTACCGAAGGACAACTTTTCCATGCACCTCAGCATTTGTTCACTGAGTAAAAGGAAGTGAAGCTGGGCAATCAGGGATATCAAAGCCTAAATGTTAGGCGACGTGTCTATTGAAGATCAATACCTAATAGTATCAAACATTTGATTTACACACATATTTATAGTAATCTACTAAATAAGATTGTCATGGCTAGGATGATACCTTTGATTTTTATTTTCATTGTTTATGATCAGTTCTTCAGATTAATTGACAAAAAATTTGTACCTTGAAGTGATGCCATGAATTGTGGGAGCTGGTATATCACTTGGACTATCTTCCATGGTGGTGATTTGGGTTCCATTGCTTTTCACACAGGCATATTTTGTGCAGACTTCAACCTGCAAATGTTAGTTTAGAAAAGAATAATTGCAAATACTTTCAAAATACAGACTGCCGATGGACTGAACCCCACCCACCCTCATTTCACAGGAGTCTCTTATAGTTCTCTACAGCATCTTAGGGTTTAATGAATCTTAATTTTTTATGTTAATTGAGTCTGGTGGGAAAGGTCAAAATAAAGCACAGAAATGAGCTCAGAACAATTGATCTAGTGATTCAAATGGTGATGTTTAGTTTCTGGTTCCAACCATTCAGAAAGAGACAGACATATTCATCTATTTAGAGCACAGTTAAGGAAGGGAGGATGTTTAGGTGACAGTTGGCAAGCATAATATGTTATCACTGCATACTGCTCTCTGGATCTATAACAAGATAGGGTAATGATGATATCTTCTGGAAGTCTTGACACTTTATAGCAAGTAGCCTCAATGCTAATGTCTAATGGAAGAAAAATGAGGTCTAGGGAAGATTTCCAGTATGGCTGAGCTATTTTATATCCATTTGTTCCAGCTGCAATTGTATTTTTACCTTAATCACAGCAGAAACTCGTCACTCACCCTTTAATTCTGCCACCTAATCTGAATAAAAACCGAGGAGGGTGGAATAACTAAAGATTAGAAATCAGGTTCATCAAGCATCAGTAATACAGAAGGAACATATTCAACAAGAGGGGGTAGAGAAAGATGAACATACAGGAGGTCGCTCGTGGACAATCTACAAAGCGACGCTCTTCTGCTCTCCATTAAAATCTAAACCAAAGAGGACCTGCACTTTTTCCAATGCTAATTTACTTTCAGCATTTAATACATAAATGGAGGATACTAGATACTGATGAATCTTAAACACTCATCCTGAGCCTTTAAGCAACACAGTTCTCTGAATTTCAACTGGCATTTGAGGAAAGACAAATGTGCTATTTGTTATATTTAGTAGCTACGTCGCTTTGTTCATGGGGCAGTTCGCACCTAAATGGGAGTTTTTATAATGCTGTTGTGTGATTTATTTATGCCACATAGCATTTTGAGCTAATATTTAGTAGATATTTAAACACTGTCAAGGCTGTTTACTCTGAATATGTCCAATGAAACCCCAAACAACTTACAGGCAGATGAACTTAAAATATGCTTGTTATAATAGAATTAAGGACAATAAAACTTCATGCATATTGGGAAATATTTGACTATATGATGCGTAGTGAGATAACTCAAAATCAACTCAACTGAATCTTTTATATGCCAAATATTATGATGGGTACTTGCACAGATAATTTTATTGAATCTTTACAACTCCACGTTCAGAAGTTTGTAAATGAAGGGGTCAGGGGATCAAGCTGATAAGATATGAAATATCTGATTCAGGCTTTACTGTACCCTACTGTCTTATTATCTAAATAATAAGCATAGCTTTAAGTTCTAAACTTAAGTGTATTTAAATGATTCTCCAGAAAGCTTTTACTTTGACTTTAGAGAAATGTGTCAATGTTTTCACTTCCCTGATAATGCAATATTCCAAGTCTCCATCTTTGGGGCATAAAAAGAGATAAAATTGAATTAAAAATTGAAATGTTTATTCCCTTTAAAAAGGGATATGTAAAATGATTCATTCAAAAAAGCAGATGCTTTGGTGCATCTACATGTCTGCTTTAAAATCAATGGCTATTTTACAGAGGGGGTTAGTATAGAGAATCTTAGTTTTAAAGTATTAGGCATATCAGTTAAGTGCATATTTTAAATGGAGCCAAATCATCCTTGACATCAGAAACAAAAATCTTTGAAATTTGATATTCAAATTTCCAGTAATGCAACAACTATTTCAAGTGCAGCATTTCTGGGCTGTGAGGCGCTTCACAAAAGTACAGTTATTAAGAATAAGAACATCTTATAACAAAATTTAAGTATTAGATTCTAATTTGGTCTTTTGTCTCCTCATCTGTTTCCATGTCCCAAATTGGATCAAAATGCACTCTCCTCAGGCCATTAGTGACTCAAACCAATAGGTCTGAGTGAAGCCTGTCAGAGTAGAACATGCCCGGAACGCTTACATGTCAACTCTTGCTCTATGGTTGGAAGGCTGATGCTGGATATGCATGCACAACACCCAGTGATCTCACCCCCAGGATGTATTTTGAGTCCTATAAAGCAAATGAATAAGCTGCCTTTCAAGGGCTCAGTTGGCTTTCTCCACCAGGGTCCCAAAGAGGAAAATACAGCAAATCCTTCATCACCTTCCTATGCTAACCTTGTTCATAAAGTTATATTTCTACTTATTTTGAATGTGATTTTCATTCTATAATGTGATTGATGAGCGACACATATACATAGATTCACTCTAAGAGTCATGAACAAAAGTATCAGTCCACTGGTCCAGGCTAAGGTAACTTAGGTGGGTGGATGGGAATCATGAAACATAATAAAAAATAATAAATGTACATTTCTTCTTTTATGAAATGTCTTTTTATGTCATTTTCTTAGGAAGCTAGGCCTAGTAGTGGGAGAGGCTAA
Source organism: Balaenoptera acutorostrata (assembly GCF_949987535.1). Taxonomy (NCBI): domain Eukaryota; kingdom Metazoa; phylum Chordata; class Mammalia; order Artiodactyla; family Balaenopteridae; genus Balaenoptera; species Balaenoptera acutorostrata. The sequence continues at coordinate 184,088,487 of NC_080064.1, read as the reverse complement.
TGCATTGGTTGTAGACAGATGATTACGTATGTTTCACCTTCAAATGTGTGGGAAAGAAGGGGCTGGGAAAATGTCCACTTAATGAACAGAGCCAGGGAAGTTTTCTGTGGTCAAATACAACTTCCACACTTAATATCTTCTGAAAAATATTTTAAAAGCTCTTATAAATTTTAGAAGGAGCATAGTTTATTTAAAAATTTACTAAATGGCAATCCTTCTCTATAAACTTTGAGCTTCTGAAACAATCTGTTTTTATCATTAATTTTTGCATTTGGCCTTGTTAGCTTTTATATCCTAGCGCTCTGACAAGATTTCCAATTCCTTGAAGATAAGTTCCTTGTTTTATATGCCTTAATATTCTTTATATTTTTTCTACTTTTAAGATCAGTAGATCTCAAAGAGATCTAGGAGTTGGCTCTCAAATGGTCAACGCACTCTCTGAAATTGCATGTTAACTTTTGTCATATAAACATCAAAATATACACATTTTTCTAGGACAATGTGCACTGACTTCAACAGATTCTCAAAGAGGCCCAAGGGCAAAAAACTTAAATACAATTGCTTTCATATAGGTGAGGATCATTGAACATTTGTTGAAGGATGAACAGATATATTTCTTTCATCCTCAGATAAAATCTTTTAATATTTTTCATCTGCAATACATTCACTTATTTTTGTTATTGGTGTTGGGTTCAGAATCACAGAGTGCTAGAGGGGGATAGAATGTTTTCAGTCATCTAGTCCTTTGCTCTTACAAAAGAGACAATCAGCACCAAGAGAGGTTACATAACTTCCCTGAAGTTATTACATTTAGTAAGTAGCAGAAATAGGAGTAGAAAGAATATCTCCACAGTTATAGGCTAATTCTGGTTTTGTTATCAGTAAAAGAACAAGGAAAAAGGCAAGCTGCTTGGCAAGACTGACTGCAAACACATGGTTTGCTTCCTTTTTGCCAGTGACAATACCATCACCATCCTCATCACCATCACTTTCCACAGTCCCATTATCCCCTCTCCAGTGACTCGTGTGTTTGCCCGCAGCAAACAGATTTAATCCAGATCAATTTCCCTCTTTTCTCTCCCCTTCCCCACCAAATAAATCATGTGTAACCAAGATGGAAGGTATCCACGAAGAGACATAACCCAGCATGTTTTATTTAACACACCCATAAGCTTAACCTTCAAAAAAACAACGTTCTAACCTGAATGTCATAGATCATTAAGGGAGACAGGTCTCCCAGAATGAAAGACCCAGGCACATTTATTCCAGTCTTGTGGAGCTGATTATTTACATAGACAGAATATTCAGTGACAACACCATTTGGGTTTGAAGGAGCTGTCCAGATGACACGTACAGCTGTACTGTTGATGATGACAACCTCTGGAGGAAGCATGCCCTGAGGCTCTGGAATTAAAGGAAGAAACTGAATAAACTCCAGCTGCCTCTGAAAAAGCACTTGTTAAACTAAATGCCCATTAGTATTTAGGTTGAGTGAAGGGTTTGTTGCTTATCTGCTTTCCTCTGATGAAGTTATCACAGTCTGTAGTCCTCTGTAAATTGGCTTATTATACTCTCAGTTAGAAACCATGAGAATTGGTGGTAAAATGCTTTATACCACCAGCGTAGTGCTAATCTTCGATACTATGTGACCAGTGGGATATGATGATGAATTATTCACCCATCTGCACCACTAACACATATCTATTATTTGTCTCCTTTCCCATCCCTGCACTCCTCCAAACCTCTCAGGGAAGAAAAAAAAAAAAAGAAAGAAAATTTGCTCCTTAAGCAAAAAAAATATAACTCCAATACATCGAGGCTGGTGGAACGTGAAAAATCATTTGATGTTACTAGATTGTAACTCAAGCAATATGAAGCAATAATGCAATATTGTCATTATGTAAATGATTTGGAATGTTGATTACCATAGGTAATGATGAAATCTAACATTAGAAAAAAAATCTTGCTTGGCGTTAAATTATACAATTATTCAAGCATGTCAGAAATAACTATGCAAAGACCTATTTTTATCATAAGAGCCCATCTTAACTAGTTGAAAAATTGTCCTTGTGATCCATTCTATTTTATAAACAAAAGGTGTCAACCTTTGGCACCACGAAGGGAAATGGGTTCCACACTTAAAGTGCTCTGTTAATGACCTGGAACGCTTGCTTGGAGGTAATGATATTATAATGTTTATAATGAGACTTTAGAAAGCCAAAAAGATTAGAAAGACCATTCCAAACACATTTCAGATTCACAAGTTGCTTCCCTTGCTTCCTCCCCCTTGCTAACTGGCTTAGAAATGAGTCACAGGCAATTTTTCTCAGCGGCTGAACTTCCACCTACCATTTCTGGTGACTCAGGGAGGGCCCTCGCTGTGCTTGGCTGTCGTTGTGAATAGCATCCTGCTTCTGAGAGCAATTCTTAAAAAAAAATGTTTCTAAATGTCACCATGTATTGATGTGAACTCAGCTCCCAACTAAGCATACACTGAAAAGAACAGGAACAAACTGGGCTAATATCCCATGATTGGAGCCTTGTGCCACTGTCTCCACGGGACCACTTATTGATCTGCCACTTGACGACAGCCAGCACTTAAGCATTTTGGCTCCGACCCCCTTCCCTCCAACACCGGAAATTTTATAATGGAAGGATGACTGATCTCAGCCTCAGCGAGAATCAATCAATTTCATTCGCATCTCTGAAGCCAAGCATCCCTTGAAATCTGGACTCACCGCCGTCGCAAGTGGTTGCATGCAGCACTTCACTGTTAATGCTGGCAACTCCGTTGAAAACAGAGATAAAAATCCGATACTCTGTGTTTGGGTTTAAGTGGCCAATGACATGAGAGTTTACATCTGGGAGGATTTTTCGAGATTCATTGGCGGTAGCAGAACTCCAAAAAAGTGTATAATATTCAACATCACCTTGTAGGTCTTGAAAAGCTGTTAACAATTAACACAGGACACTGTAAATGTAGCTGATATAAAAGGGTCTCAGGGGAAAAGACAGAGAATACACTCTATCATTAGCTATTCCTAGAATGAGAAAAGGGAAAGCTTAGGGAATTTTCCTTAGAGGGGTGCTGGGTTTTACCTTTTCATCAACAAAGGTGATTCCACCCCCATCTCATAATTAATTGCATAGAGTCTTAACTTCATAGGAAAATAAACTTTGAAATTTCCTTTAAATATTTTAATTATGCTACTGGGTTGGCCAAAAAGTTCGTTCGGTCAGTGAATACATGGTTCAATAAAGTTCTTGGTTAAAATGAAAACTGTGTCTTTTATTTTCACTTAAAACCAAATGAACTTCTGGGCCAACCTAATATTTATAAGTATACAACTAATCTTTAAAACTTTGATATAATACTTATGAAAGGAAATTGAGTAAAATAAAAATGTGCAGTACAGGGAAAAACTTCTGATCATAAGTAATAGTTCTAGAGAGAACTCTATGGTAATACAAATGAGGGCATGTCCTGACACAGATTCTAAAACTTGAGGAATTTTTTAACTTGCTAACAAAATCTGCTAAATGATACCTGGAAGAATGTTTAGACAGATACCCTGTTATGTGCACTGTTGATGTAGCAGAGTGAAGTAGTATGCTCTCCTTAAAGATTCACTCAGTAGGATCCTAGGATGATATTTGAATTTTGATCAAGGCTCCCATCCTTTTCTCCTAGTTCACTGTTGTCTGTATGATGTAGACAAGCTCTTAAAGGATGCCGAAATCAATTGCTTACTGTCTCACAAATATAACTCATCAATTCCTCAGCCCTTGTCCTTTCAAAGACCAGTTTGTTGTTTTCTTTTTCCTTTCACCCAATTTCTCCATTCTTGCACTAAGTTCTTCTCATGATTTTCCTACTATGATGCTTTAAAAAGAAAACACTCAGATTTTCTTAGGTAGAAAATAACATACTGCTCTGCTTCCATTAGCATTATTTTTGAAGACCTTAAGCAGGATCTATTACCTTGATTTGTGTTAGAGTTGGGGGTTGGAGTTTTGTATGTAAAAGCTCCTAAAGTTGTATGTAAAATATTGTGTTAACACTGTTCTGCAGCACTAAGCAAGGATGGAGAGGGAAAGGTGGCATTTCTCTTTATGGTTATTGAAGTACAGTGTCTCTAATATGTGAGATCCTGGCGTATGGCCATGAAAAGGAATACGGTTTTGGGAACTGCATGACTTTCTTTTAAGAACCCCTGTTCATTAAGATCTTGGGGGGGGGTCTTAAATCAAAACTGAATGCTGGTTTGATTTTTATTTTTTGTTTGTTTCCTGAGCACACTACCACTTTGGCCTAACATCCAGCAATAGTTAAAAACATTTGGTATGCCAGTATAGTTGAAAGAGTTTATAGTAAGAGATCTTTAGCAACTACTTTGGAAAACTCTGGAGATAGAGATGTTTCTTTTCTCTGATGTCACAAAACGTAAGCACCTTTAATAATGAGGTCATTATAATGCATTGTCAGGAACTGGCTATTCGTGTCCATTGATATTTTCCCAAATGATAATATTTGTCGAGTACAGCAAAGTCACTGGTTCTGCGAGGGCAAAAGTTCCTTCTATCATTAGAATTATTTTCTGCTGCCCTACAGTACGGTTCCTCATTAATTTATGGCAGCTAAGATATAATAGAAAGTCTGCTAGATTTGAAGTTCTTGTTGTATTTTAGCTTGTTACATGAGCAGGCCGGTTAGAAATTCAAGCCCTAAAGATATAGTATTAATGAAGTGCTTTCAAATTCTACTCAGAAATATAAATGGATTTTACCAGGGTTAAATGTGCCTGATATCTCTTCTATCAAGTTCCAAGGAATGGACCTGTGTATATACACTGAAAATATTGGGGCTAGCACCATACGTTCAAGATGAGCAAAGATCATATGACAGTATCTGGATGAAGTGTCATTAAATGCCCATTCTTAGCCATGCGCCATACATCAACCCCCTGAAATAGAACAGAATCTGTTGTCCCAAAGAAGAAAGGAAAAGATGGGGTTCAGTTCCACTGGTTCCATCTTACTCCATGAGATGAGACTCTTCTAAACAGAAACAGGCAGCATCTCTAGGCAACATGGGCCAGGTTTCGGCACTGCCCTGCCTCTCGCCATCTGCTTCAACATTCCTCTTTCTTCCTTCATTGACATTACAGTGCAGAGTCCAAAACACAGAAAAACAGTAGAAACACATTAAATAGATTAAATGATCTTCATATTCCTAGTCATATTGTGAGAAGTTCAGGGAGTAGTACATGCAAAGGAGTGTCCTTTTACGTTGTTCAAACAAGGTTTTCAAACTTCAGTGAGCTCTAAGTCAGTGAACCAGCTAAGAAACAGAAGATACATCCTCAGTTCCACTGGCCAACACACAATTCAAGGTTGCTGACCTTGAGGAACGCTGTTAGAATTGAAATAGCTGGAATGAGGAGATGAGCATATTTCACCCTCCCTGTGGATTGGTAAAAACTGGACCTGAATATATTTCTCTTTTTGAAAAGAGAAAAACATGAATTACAAGGGTTCTTGACAGCATAAGATAAGGGAAACACTGTCTAGAACCTCCAAAAGTAGAATTTGTTTTTCATATACTACTTCTATACAAATAAGATGAAAGCTTTATAAAACATTTGCATGGTGTTTTTAAAAATAACAAAAGGGACATGCCTTTGTGCAAAAGATGCTCTAGGAAACAGATGACTGTTTTATGGAAAGATAGACATGAAGACATGAAGATATTAAATGACCTTCTTAAATAAGAAAGGAAAGTAAGGAAACATAAAAAGCAATGGCAGAATTAAAATCTACATTGAAAGCAGAAAAGGACAGAGTTAAAAATGTAGGATAGGAAAAATATAAAGAGGAAAATGACTAAGAAGAAATCAGTGAATGTCAAAATTTATAGATATTGAGAACAGAGAATGAAAAAAATTTAATTAACTTGAAAAATAAATGGAATAAATAATCATGGATATAAAATATTCCATAAAACCTGACCCAAAATGAAGGTTTACATCTATAAATTGAATAGATTAATATAGTTTTGGCCAAAATAGTGGCAATATATCCAAACACAGACATATCATGGATCATTATGACATTTCTCAAATAAACTAAAAATTAAAATATCATCTACAAAGGAGAAAAAAAAATCAGGCAAGTTTCAGACTTCTCTGGAACAACAAATTTGGAAGGCAATGGAAAAATTTCAAGAAGTTTTGAGGGAAAATATTTTGATCCTAGAATTCATACACAGCTAAGTCATTATTTTTGTGCAAATACAGCAGAAAGATTTTCTTATATAGGTAAAAATTAAGAGAATGTGCAAGGACAACAGACAAATGTTCTTATGTAGGCAAAACTTAACAGAATATATAGCTCATTTATTTAACTTATTTAACTTTAATTATAAAAATTTTCCAATAATGTTATCTAGAAGACAAAAAGATGAATCAAGACCCAGAACTTAAGATTAGGGAAATTTAAGAATTGATGATAAAATATCAAAACTAGAGAAGTTAATTATGTAAAATGATTATATAATAATTTATAAACCAAACATTGAAAGTGGCAGGTGGGAAGGGCAAGGAAAGTAACACTACACTAAATTCTTGATCATACATAAAATAGAGAGACACAGAAAAATAGAGAAAGACATCACTAACTATTAGCAGCATTAACAGGCTAAAGAGCAATTAAACTTTAAAAATCACTACAGAAAAGTTGTGGTAAAAATCCCTAGCACTCACCGATACCCATGTGTCTCTCTTCTTGTCAAATAGGTAGACTACATTTCCTGGGCTCCTTGCATCTGGGTGAGGTCATGTGGCCAGTTTGTGCCATTTTTGGACCACGTGTTAAAGACCAATTGACCATCTATGATTGTCTCTAGTTTTCCCAGCAAAAGAAGGACCTCAAGGCCTGAAGGAATGTGGATGCACCACATGGAAAGAGCCAAGGTCCTTAAATGACCCAGGACAGTTTAGAAAGGGATAAGGAAGAGATATAGATAAAAGTCCGAGTTTTGGTCTTGGGTCTTGTGTGAATCCTAGGAATCAAGATGAAAACATAGGAGTAATTATGGGATGGAGGATTTGAAAGGTATTGTTTCACTTGAGACTTCTTGAGTTTGAAGTGTTTTTGTGGCCACCAGGTTTACTTCAAAATTAAAGTGTGAATATCTGAAGTAGAGTTATACATATACTTCGGAGTTAAGCTATGAATACTAACTTGTGTTTGAAACAGCAGGATGGCATGAGGATTTCCTATGAGGTTATGTTAAATATGTGTACATTGGGAAATATTTCTCAGGTATTCTAATCCTGTTCTCAGTAACCCATATTTTATAGACCACAGACATTTATAAGTAGGTATTGCTCTAACTGTAGCATATCAGGTCAACCTCAGTGAGTTGAAGAAGAGGGTTATAAACTTTGGATAAAATCTTTGCTATTAAATGACATTTTTGCTGGTGCTCTTCATGTACAGGTCAGAAATGTGGTCTTAGGCGTGGAAAACTCTCAAATCTAGAACAAGCCCCTCTCCTTGGTAATGGATTTCCAAATAATTTAAAACGGTTACTAGATGGGCTGGTTGAAAGTCCTCTTGCAAAAGGATTACACTCTGTATATGCTGTTGGATTATTTTTAGAGATTGTTATCAATATCAGTTATGTCCTCGAGAGCTTTATCATCTAGATCAGGGGTCAACAAACTGATGATTTTACCATGAGTAAAATCTGTCCTGTTGGCCAAATCTGGCCTACCACCTCTTTGTATATAACCTGTGAGCTAAGAATGGTTTTTACACTTTTAAATTGTTGGGAAAAAAATTGAAAGAATAATAGTGTTTCACGACATGTGAAAATCAAATCTTAGTGTCCATAATATATTTTTATTGGAACACAGGCATGCTTGTTGAAGAGTTATGTATTGCTGTTTTTATGCTACAATGGCAAAGGTGAGTATTTACAACAGAGAATGTATACTGCCTGCAAAACCTAAGTATTTACTCTCTGGGCCTTTACAAAAAAGTTTGTGGCCCTGATCTAGAGCAATTACAGTAAACCATTCCATTTAATAGGTCTCCTAATTGATTTGTCTAGGATTGAATTCTTCAGCAGGCTCAATGGGTGGTAACTTTGTACCAATATAGAAACTTGGAAGGACCCTATTAAGGCTATTTTATAATAGAAGTGTTTTTCTTGCTCACAGATTCTCAAATTAGAGTCCAGTTCCCCAAGTTCTATTGCGCAGAGCTCTGTGTCATGAACTAAGCACTTCTTGGAAAACTTGAACTTATCACAACTACTTCTTAAGAAAATTTTTACTCTGCCTGAGGGTAAAACTGCTCACATGAAGAAGTGGGAAGAGTCTCTTGAGCTATGATCCAAGCCAGGCTCCTTATTTTTCCCAGCAAGATGCCAGATGCCTTCTATCTAGTTTATGCAACCAAAACGAATACCTGCATTTTGGAACCCACCCTGCCCCCAGCTCCTTTAGTCTCTCGTTGTGTTCCAGCTCCTTTCAATCAATAACCTTCCAGAGAAAACTGTATTTAAAGGAAATGTATATGAAATGTGTTAATTATTCATCATTTTATATTTAGCCATGGAAGCAGGACAGATCATTCCTGCTCTTAAAGTGAACTGATATGGACAAACAGGGACAGAGTTAGTTAGCTAAGCTTCTGTAACCAAGAAGCCCTTAAATAAAGTGACTTAAATACAATAAATGTTAATCTGTATCTCACACAATAGCTTCAAAGTAAGTGAATCAGGTTGTGCTCTGTGTGGTCATTCAAGAACCCAGGTTCTTTCTCTTATGTGGCTTTGGATCTCTTAGGGTGTTGGCCATGCCTGCAGAGTTGAAACTGAGAACACTGCAGAACCCACAGTCTAGTCCTGGGAGAGGATGAAGAGAGAACAGATAGGCATGTACCTAGTGTTTTGTGGTTATGACCCCAAAAGACTCATATTTCTTTTCACATGCTATTGGCAGAAACACAGTCACATGGCCACAACTAACTGCAAAGGAGGCTAGTAAAGGGAGTCTAGATTGGTGGACATGGGGCACCATCACTAAAAGGAAAAGGGGAGTTAGCAGTGGTTAGTAGTTCTACCTTCTACCCAAGTCAGGTAATTATAAAGTGAGATTTGTTCTTTATCCATCTTCAGCTTACTGTAGACATGCTTTTACCTGAATGCTTTGCAAAATTATGTCCCAATTTTTTATTAGAAATGGCTTCACTAATAACCTATAATGAAAAAGAATCTGAAAAAGAATCTACCTATCTATCTATCTACCTAAATCACTTTGCTGTACACCTGAAACTAATACAACATCATAAATCGACTATGCATCTATATAAAGTAGTTTGTTTTGAAAAAAAATGACTCTAAATGATTAACATAAAACAAAACAAAACCCAAAGCAAGCAAACAAAAGAAATGGCTCCCCAAGTTTTTTGGTAAAATGCTGTTGAAAGCACTGTGAACATTTTAGAGAGAGAACAATACTTTATACCAACACTAAATGATTACTAAGTGCTAAACATATATTATTTCATCTTTATCATCATATTTTAAGGCAGTTATTATTATTATCTCCATATTCTGAATTAGGAAACTAGGATGTAGTGAAGTTAAGTGGCTTGCTTTAGGTCATAGTGCTAGAAAATACTGCAACTGGGAGTCAAACATAAGTTTCCCTAATTCCAAAGCCTATTTTAAAAATTATTCCTTCATATGGCTTCAGAGAGTTTTGCCACTTTTCTGGTTAGGAGAATTTAAAACACTGAGATAGATGGAATCACCAACAAGAGAGTTAGAGGGTGAAAAATACTCAGGAGGAACTTTGAGAAAGTCTTTGGGCGGGTGGTGGTGGGACGAACTGGGAGACTGGGATTGACATATACACACTAATTCATATAAAATAGATAACTAATAAGAACCTGTTGTACAAAAAAATAAATTAAAATTAAAAAAAATAACTACTAGGGATGTAACATACACCATGATGATGATAGTTTACACTGCTGTATAATATATAGGAAAATTGTTAAGAGAGCAGGACTTAAAAGTTCTCATCCTAAGGAAAACAATTTACTTTTTATTATATTTATATGAGATGATGGATGAGAACTAAACTTATTGTGGTGGTAATCATTTTATAATATATGTAAATCAAACCATCATGCTGTATACCTTAAACTTATTCAGTGGCATATGTCAATTATTTCTCAATAAAACTGTAAAAACTCAAAAAAAAAAGTTTTTAGGGGTTGAGGACAAGAGCAGCTGGTGACGCAGGAGGGAGCATTTGAGTAAGGAGGGGTCATTTATGGACCCACTACCACAGAGAAACAGAATAGGATGGCACTAACAAGAGAGCATTGGATTGGGTCATCATGAGAATGATTTCAAGACGACCAGATCAGTAGAATGCAAGGGAAGATGGTCAGACTACAGAAGATGCACAAGTGAACAGGCAGAAAGCCAGTGGAAAAGGCACATCCAGTCTATTTGCTTTGGTAACTGGAGCAACGGGTGGGGAAGGAGAGGGACAAGGTGAGCCAATGATGGTGGGTGCTTTCAAAAGAGGTGAGATTTGGGATGATGTATATGGATTGCCACCTGAACAGGGTAAGTTCCGACAAGTCAAAAAAATTCTTCTAGCTACAAAATCTAGCGGTTTCTGGTTAAGAGAGCAAGATGAGGCAGATGCTTTTTATGTGGATTTAAATTTTTTTAATGGGGATGACTTCATACTTTACAAATTTTCTGGAGAGCTCAGTGAGATATTATAATACAGGAGTTACGTCATTAGTCTTTGTAGTACCAAGGGCCCAGGACAAAAAAGTCAGAAAAAAATGTTCCTGGAAGGAGGAAGGAAAGGAAAGGGAGGGAGGAAAGTAGAAGAGGAAAAGAGAAAGAGGAAAGATGGAAGAAAAAGAGGAAGGGGAGGGATGGATAAGGAGAATGATATGATACAGGATGTGAACGTCTGAAGGTCAGGGGGAGCTCCTGACATATGGTCAAGTGGGCAGCCCTTGGATGATTTTTTCCATTTCCTCTTTTTTCAGTTCCTTCCTCTCTCACCACCTCCAGTGTTTTCTTGCTCTTTTCCGGCTGTCAATGACCTCGTTAGCGAGGAGACCTCAGAAGCGGCACTGCCTTTCTACCCCCTTCCCTCGTGGGCATTTTTCACCATTTATTTTAGAGTGAGCAGTCAAAATGGGAAGGATCTCACTAAATCACTCTTGACAAAGTGCTAATAACCATTAAGGCCAAATGCAGGAGAAACAGTCGAAAATGGGATGCTTGAGCTCTAAGTCTGAGTGTGAGAAGTGCTACTGACTAACTGTAATTTGTGGTAAGTTACTAAGTGCCAGTTTCTAACTCCTAGGGCTGCATAAACAATCTAAGTGAAGGTGTTTTTGTCTCTTTTCTTATAAAAGTGGGATTTTCCCCCACTAATGTCATTTATCTTCATGGTATTTCACTTAGGTTGAACTATTATCTTTTATTATGGAAAGCAGGGATAAGAACCTCATGTCTATATAGGGACCAGGAAGATAGGGAGGGTGCAGCCTGTATAAAGGGGAAACCAGTGCCAGCTGATTATTTTCCCTTCAGCAATGTGGGAACAGTTTTACCCAATCATTGCGTTTTTCAGATCAATCCAAAATCATCATCTTTATGTGAAATCTTCTAATTGTTAAATGTTAGCAAAATATTTTTTTTTTTCAAATACTGCTGGCAAAACAATGCATGGAGGTTGGGAGTAAATATGGTCCATGTGCTGGCAGTTTGTAATATTTGCATAAAAATGAACTGAACAGATGCAGGGATGATTTTTCCTCACATGATATCAACACAGAGATGCAAACATTTAAAATGGGTGCTTCTAAAACTTTAATACTTATCTCTATTAATCTGTGATTGGTAAAAATTTACCTGAGATATTTTGCTATCCAAATGGTGTGCCCATGTGGAGGGTCATAGTTAAGAAAGAATATCTTTTAAAAAATACATTTTATGGTTTTTAATAAGCAAATATTCATAAGCTTATTATGACTTTCAACCTATAGTTTTGTGCCTTTTAGCATGTTAGACAAGGTCCAATTTTATCCTACAAATCAGGAAAACATTTGAAATTAAACTTGCAAAAAAGAGGTGGCCCTTTCACAGCGGAGTGACTAGTTAATTTACTTAGGATAGCAGGTTGCAGGAAGGAAGAAAATGATAATGAAACACACTTTCACAGAGCTGACCCTCTTCTGAGAGTTAACCTTTGTGCTCACAAATAGTTATCTGAAAAATTTCTAAGTTATGAATGGAAATAACAGCAGATTGCATTACCTACATCCTGAAGGTCAGAGGTTCAGCTTACCAAGGTAATGAAACTTCAGTGAGCTGCTTCAGATCTATTAGGTTTGTCAGTTTTTATAAGCACGCTTACTTCAGGCATGCAATTATAACATAAAGGACCTATACTGGTGATAATTCAGTCGCCGGATCTTAACAGAAGTATTCAAATGTCAGATGCGGGGGAGGGCGTCCACCTTTCTAAGTAGGTTTTTAAGATGAATCAGGTATTGAGGGCGAAATAGAAAGAGGGAGATGAGTGAAAATATATTATACATAAAAATCCATCTCCAGATAAAAACTTTGTATTTTTTCCCAGAGGTGTCTCAGAAGGTAATCATAAGCATCAATTAACTTATGTTCTTCCATTTAAATGGTTTAAGAGATCCCAGTAGAGGTGACACAGATCATTAGAAATCTGCAACCTTATAAGAACCCTAGAGCGATAGTCTTTTGGTAAAAATGGCTTATTTAGTGGCAATGTAGATCGACATAACCAGTACTAATTTTAATTTACAATTAATGTCACCTAACACTGGTTTTAATCAACAATTGATATAACATAACAGGGGCAAATTCACTCAAGATGTTCTAAATGAAATAGGAAGCACTTCTCGTCTTAAGCTATAACAAAATCAAAATCAGAAGGTTACGATTGCCCAAGCTGGAGTCATTTTACATCTTTTTATGTACTAGTAGATGATTATCCTAGTAGATACAGTTTACTTTTACAAAACAAATATTTTCATTGGGGATTTCCAAATCAGATATTTCTCAAGATTTGGTAATAGTCTAGCAAGTTTTGATTCAACTATTTGCCAGATTTCAAGTGATCCTTCTAAGAAGGATTACAATACATGGTTCCATGATACAGTCAGTCTTGGTTTTTTCTGATTGTGATAATGGATCACTACAAATTAACAGATCAGCTGGGAAATGTTATTCTACTGACCAACCAGATCTGAAATTTCAGTTATTGTGGTTTCTAAAGTTGTGTGAGCTCTTCTAACTGCCTATAAAGTTGTGTTCTGAATGGGCCCAGGGTAAACTGCAGTGTTACTGAGGCAATAACTGTGATGGTGGCAAGTCCAGTGATGGTGGCCAGCCTTCCTTTTCCTGTATCAAGCTGGAATTCTGGCTGTTACCAGTGCTGAAGACAATTCACTTGGAAAAAACCATCACACTTCTGCAATCCTAGTAAATGGATCTTGCTGATAAGTGATGAATTATGAGATGGGGGCAGAGCTCCCTGCAGGAAAGTGCACAATATTATATCGTTATCAAATTAGTATATGGACATTTCTATCACAACTGGTGTGACAAAAACCACATTCCCCATCCAAAAGGAATGGAAGGAGGAAGAGAAGGCCCAAGAAGGATGGGCAAGTAGGAGAGAGAACTTCCTTTGAGGAAGAATAGCACAGGGAACTTGGCTTTTTGTTTCTGTCATTTTTTAATGTGTCCACTTTAAATTCGTTTTGGTATGAATATGGGAAAGGGAAATAAAGATGTAAGAAGCTGACTTACTTGGTTTAGCCCATCTCACGTCTATGGCCGTGTGGTTGAGAACAATTGCAGTGAGGTTGGTTCCTCTCTCCGGAAGCCCGGCTAACGTGGTCACAGTTGCTTCTTGACTTGGTGTAAAACCCACACTGTTGTGTACAAAGACTTTATACGCATACGTTGTAAACCTAAAAGGTTGTTTTTTAAAAATGCATATATAAATTTATCTTTCCGGAAAGCAAACACATTTTCTTTTTCCTCACAAAATACAGATTTTTCCCCCATAGGATGTACCATTTTCTCCCCCCAATACATTTTCTTTTTTCTTCCCTGCCCAAAATGGTAGCATTATTTTTGTAACTCTCAAGCCTTAACCAAAGTGTTAAGAAAATACGTTATTAGCAATGCTAAGCAAATACTGCTATTTAAAACAAACGTGGTTTATCGTTTTGCTTATCCTTATTGTTTTCAGAAGTGCTGAGGATTATAGCTCAATTCAAGATGCAATTACGCATCTGGTAACCTGCCAGCTTTCTATCTGAATTTGATCCAGTGAGTTTTATGTTCTTCTTTTGGGAAACTCATCCATTTTCAAATATCAGACTCCCTCATCACCATTTTCTTCCTATACTTGTGCTTCCTTCCCATAATCTCATTGGCTGAGAGATAAACCCCTAAATTAAATCCTAAAACCGTGACCAAGTATACAGCATTCTCCCACTGAGGGTTTTGCTATGGTGAGCTGTATTTTGCCATTGTGAGAACATATTTACTTGAGTCAATATAGTGGAAACTGAGCACTGCTTTTTGGGAGGAGAAAACTGGACATGGTGACATCATGGTGATGTCATATATTAAATCAGTGATGGGCTAAAGCCACCGATTCCTCATCCTTTTTGGCTCTTTCGGGCAGAAGACTTATCAGGCTTTCTTTTCTGGGTCAGAATGCCTGGGGAGGAAAATACTATTTACAGACACAGTCAAGCTTTGACTGGACAACAGCTTAGACTGAGAACTTGCTTAAACACATTGTACAACACATGACCCTCCCTGGGGGGCATCCAGTCCTCAGGGAAGACACTAGTCTCAGATCATCACCTTCTTTGGGTTTTAATAGATCATCAAGGATACCTCACATCCAGTGCAGGGTCCAGGGAATTTGTCTCAGTAAGTCACAACTTATTAGTCATGACAACAGAGGGAGGGCGCCGTTTGCAGGACTGTGCTAAATAACTTAGCCAAAATTATGTCAGGAGTTTTACAGCGTTTTGCCACCACCCATGTAGAGGAGGTCCGCTTGCCTTACCTTGTTTCTCACTCATGGCCCAAAGGTATTTTTGCAGGGTTTGGCTTCAGCCACATTTATTGACAATGCTCTGCTTACTGTAGCTATAGGTAAAGAATCAGTGATTTCCTTGAAGCTATTTATTTTCTATTTCCCCCAAATAACTACTAGCAACAGATCTTCTACATCTCTCTGCTTTACCCCCTCTCCTTGTGTCTTTCTTTCTCTTCTTTTGGTTTTGATGCTATAGTGGGTTGAATTGTGTCCCCCCAGAAGGTATGTTTAAGTCCTAACCCCTAGTCCCTGTGAATGTGACCTTATTTGGAAATAGGTGCAATCAAGTTAGCATGAGTTTATACTGGATATGGGACAGGCCTAAATCCAAAGGACTGATATCTTTATAAAAGAAAGGAGAGGGAAATTTTGTTACAGAGACACAGACACACACAGGGAGAAGGTGTCTATGAGGAGCTGGGGGCAGAAATTGGCGTTATGTTGCCATAAACCAAGGAGCAACTTTGGCCACCAGAAGCTGGAAGAGGCAAGGAATGATTGTTTTCTAGAGGCTTCGGAGGGAACATAGTCCTGACGGTACTCTGATTCTGGACTTTCAACATCCAGAGCTGTAAGAGAATACATTTCTGTTGTTTGAAGCCGCTCAGTTAGTTTACAACAGCCCTAGGAAACTCATACATATGCTTTCTGGAAAGTGCTAAATAGTCTACACGACAATGACAACTGAAAGATAATAATAACAGTATTTACTGAGTACTTAATATGTGTCAGGAATTTTCTATATGATTAACTCATTCATTCTTCACCATACTATTATAATACCTGCATTGAACATGAGGAAAATAAGGCCTAAAGAGCTAAACCACTTGTCCAAGCCATGGAACTAGGAAGTGGGAGAGTAAAGACTCAAACCTAGACAGTCTGATTCCAGAGCCTCCTCTTTTAACTAGGATGCTATGCTGCCAGCATCGTAATGATGGTGATGATGATAAAAATAATAACAAGCACAATGGTCAGCCGATCCTTCTATAGTTGGATGATGTCATATCACTGAGGCTTGACCTTTGAGTTATTTTTCTGGCAAAGGGGAGAGATTTTGGCTAACGCATCCAAACAGTCTTGCCAAATTTCCTTTGTGACCACTAGTATGAATGTGAAGAATGGTGAGTCAGGGTTAAGAGGGTAGCAAGTGTGCGACAGTCAAATGAAACACAGCTAATGGCTCACATGGGAACTGAACCAGTGACCTTGGCTTCATTAGCGCTCTCCCTGAGTAAAATACTTCTAATTGTGTTTTACTTCCCAAAATGGCTTAAAAGAAATTTAGCTAGAGTCTGGATGCCTAATCTCTCCTGCAATATTTGAAGTTTTCTTCCACATATTTACTCTGTGATAAATTTAGTAACCTTTATGGCTTTAAAGTGATACCATTTTTGTGGTTCTTTATACAAGTGGAATTAAAAACATCAGGTGGCCCTGAAATGGTGAATTGTAATAAGTTCCGTGGGGCCTTAGTTCTTAACTGTGATACTTTAAGCTATTTCATCATAGTTTAGGTATGGTGAAATGATACAATTTATATCTGCATAGAAGAAATTTAGACCACATAAACACATATAACTGGAATGTCCATTTTTAAAGTATAGTTGCCCCTTCGTATCTGCAGGGGGATTGGTTCCAGGACCCCATGGGTACCAAGATTTGAGGATGCTCAAGTCCCTTATATAAAATGGTATTTGCATATAACCTATGCACATTTTCTGTACTTTAAATCATCTCTAGATTACTTATAATACCTAATATAATGTAAATGCTATGTAATAGTTGAAATCACAATGTAAACGCTATGTAAATAGTCACAGGCATGTAGCAAATTTAAACTTTACTTTTTGAAAGTTCCTGGAATTCTTTTCCCAAATATTTTTGATTCACAGTTGGTTGACTCGTGGATACAAAATCTGCAGATGCAGAGGGTTGACTGTAATATTAACATTTTAGAGTGAAAGATGACTTTAGAGTTTATCTGCATTAAATAATGAAATATCTGCTACATTTTACAGATAAGAAACCTGAGACCCAGAGAAGTTAAGGGGCTTTGCCTAAGGTTGCACAGCTAAAGAGGATTAGGTGGGCCTCTAGTTTATTCATTTCTAATATTAAGTTCTTTCCACTATACACTATTATTTTATTGAATTGAGAAATCAGTAGGCATTTCACTTGATGTCATGCATTTGTCTTTTGCATTTTCTTTAATTTTCACGGTTAAGTTAAAATTTTAAGGAATAGGATCTTGAACTCCCTTAAATGAACTAACATGTACTGTTTTCATGACATCTGAAACCTAATCTTTGTCAGTAAGTATATATACGTCTGACTACATGGGTCGGTATATGTTTCACCGATTCATGTCAAAAAAGAAAATATTCGTTTGCTTAACGTATTTTGTTCATTTGCTCTAGTATATTGTTTTTAGGTAGACTTGGGTGTTGATATCAGATGGGACATTCCATTTAGTTAATAATAAAATACTTTTAAGAGAAAAATGCTCCATCAGTTGAAATCATATACTCATGCAAAACATATGTATATCAATCAATATCTTCCCTAAATACTAATTGTGTTTCTTGGGTATATTTTGAAAAATGTACCATTTCAAACCCTGTAAGATATAGCTTTTGAAATCTGCTAAGTGAATGAAAACTTATATTAAGTCTATGCTGTAACCAGTAAAACCAACTGTTTGAAGGTCCATTTAGGAATACGAGGCTGTTACAATAGTTATCCCCTAATTGATTAATTTTTTTGAGACTGTTCTCCAGCCCCTCCTTTCATCCACACACAGAAAATGGTAAACTTGTTGTGTAATAGACATGACTCTGGTATTTCTTCCTTGTAAAAGATCATATATATTGAAATCTTATTTATGGAACGAGACTCATTTCAAGGTTCAGTTGTTATTACTCAAATTAGAAAACTAGATTCTGTTTAGATGATAAAGTTTTTAATCTGTTTGTTTATTGACTAGATGATTTTATAAATAAATGAATGGCTACTTCATAGTTCCCAAAGCATTCAGTCTCATAACTTTCAGGTCACATATAATTTGGTTGGCTAGTGCCACGAAAATCTACCTGTCCAATAGAGAAATGATACTTACTGAAACTTAGATTTCAGTAAGATTTTTTTTTCTTACAAATTATATTGCTCTTTTATGTTTGATACACCATTACTTTATTCATTCATTAATTTATTCATTCATTCAAAAAATATTTATTAGCACTAACAACATGCCAGATACTAAACATAGTGAATGCAATGTCTGTCCTACTGGAGTGTGTGTATGTGTGTATATGTGTGTGTGTGTGTGTGTACGTGTGTATACTTATATACATATTTACAGATAAATGTTTTTAAATGAGAACCTCTAAAACATATATTCATTTATTCCTTTTTCTTTCCACATACATCAGAGCATCTAATTTAACCTAATCTAGTCAGGAAGTCTTCACAGAGGAGATAACATTTGGGCTAGGTATTGATGACAAACAGTAATTTGGCCTGTGGAGACATTAATTTAGCCAGTAAGAAGCATTATTCAGGGCAAAATGTGTGGAAGGCTTGTACTTTGAAAGGGTCTGATGTGTTTTGGGAACCAATAAAACCAATTCTTCAGTGCAGCTACAGAATGCCTCAGGTTATTTTCATCAGAATTAAAAATGTGTCAACTTTATTGATGTCCTAACAGAATTCATGTGTCAATATTGTCACCAATATAAATCATGCTTCCGAAAATGCAGGCTATTCAGTTCCTCCTTCCACTAACTCTTCTTCATATCCACCACAATCCAACACATGCTTGAGTACAACATTATACACCAGAGGATTTGAGAAACCTCTGATAGCGTACTGTTCCTTACACCCTCAAATCCTTTTGTGGGAATAAATAAATAGGCAAACAAAAATGCAACAGTGTTACTGCTTAAATCTGTAATTGTTTAGATTTTCCATTGATGGTGGATACCTTTTCTTTTCCTCACTTATTTGTTGCTGAAAGATTTTTTTTTTCCTAAAAATGCTGCTGAAAATTTTTGCTTTTGGAAATTGAAGAGTAAAGATGATCAATCACCGTTGAAAGTTCTTATGATACTTTTTAGATTGTGAGTGAAAGTTGCAGCTGTCTGTTCCTGTAGCTATCTGTACTTATGCTACCAGAATGTGGCACCTAAAATAACTTTGCTGTGATTTCTGTCTTTGTTCTACTATATCATCAACATGAAAAAGAAATGCAAACAAATAAACTAGATTTCTTTCTTTCTTTTTTTTTTTTGAAGAAAACATTAGGCAATGAAACCTCCTATGAAAAAATGCATCCTCCCAGATTTAGAGGTTCATTTTTTTTTTTGTGAGGTAAGTTTTCAGATGATGACACTTAGAAAAGGACAGCATGAAGTAAATTTAGAGCAATGAAAAAAAAGCACTGTGACTCTACCATGTTAAATGTGAAACAGATATATTTTTGCTCATTTTGAATTAAGTACTTTGCTAGGAAATGGTACACCAATGTTGACAGAAGTTGGCTTTCATTTCTAGACCCAACTTTTACTCACATTATGGTATTAAGCAAGAAAATAACAGGCTCTACCTCACACTGGTGGTCATGGAAGAAAGGCCCTCCTTCTAACTCACCCTCCGTGTTTATGAAGTTAATTTGTTTACTTAACAGCTACAACTTGAACATGTTTATGTTATAGGAACACGTGTCATGGAGCTGACCCAGTCTTTCCCTATTAGCAAAGCAGAAAATGTTACTTGTGCACATTTAATCTCATTACAAAGAAGGGGAATGAATGTCACACTCTTTTGAACATCATTCCCCAGAAACTATGTCCTCTTTCAGGGCTTGACACATTTCATTTTTGTAGGTTAAAAAAATCAGAATCTATGTCAGTAAGACTCAAACTTAGATTTTATACTATATTTATCTTAAGCATTTAAACCTGAAAAGAGTCAAGTCCAACCGTTCTTTGAAAACCAGATGAATGTCTATGAATTTTGAATGCTTTCATTTAAAGATAATGCAATTAGAGGATTCTTGAGAACTCATATGAAAGTCTCTTTCCAGACTGTCATTGATAAAGAAATACTTGTAGGAGTTCATAAATAATTGAAAGGAAAAGGAGTGAGAACATGCCTCCCTTCATAAACTCAATGGCAGCTAAGTTATTATAATCTACAAGTCAACATTTTCCTTAAAATAGAGCCTATTATTTCTCATAGCTTGTTCTTCCTTTGTCAGATCCAGAACAGAGAGGAGTTCATGCCATCACTGTGTTTGCAGTGACAAAGTGGTTTAGCCGAATAGTTGAAAAAAATCTTTGCTAGTGCTAGCAGAAAAAAAAAAAATCTCTTGACATTTAGTATTATGAGGCTAGTCAAAATATCACCTCAGCACATTTTGTTATATGTATACTTCCTTTCTAGAAGGAGCTGTCATCAGTATGTTTATGTCAACTTATGTTTCAATCTAATTTGTGGGGATTTAACTTAATTTCTTTCCTTACATCTTCGATTTGGACTTCTCATTAAAAATCCTTACAAGCATCATTAAAAATTCAATAATAAAATTTTGGCCTTGGTCCTAATTCCTTAATAAGTTTTCATTGCTTCTATGAAGAAACAAAATTAACTTTCTGAGACTTATTCTGTTTTTCTGCCAACTACCTCATGGTTAAAAGTTAGATTCAGTAATGTTAGATAGTCAAGTCTTCTTTATTTTGGAAATTGCTATATTTCAGGCACTTAGAGTTCACAGATCATAGAAAGTTACTTTTCCATACGATTTCCCTAGGTAGTGATGGTGTATCCATAGTTAACTGTGATGATAGCAATTAATACATGTATGAGTGTGTGTGTGTGTGTGTGTGTGTGTGTGTGAGTGTGGTTTTCTCCACTAGACTGTGAGCTCTTTGAGGGCAAGGGCTATGCTATTCATCTTTTGTTCCTTATCACAATGCCTGTCAGCATATAGGAAGCAAAAAGAAATTGCTGAATAAAATGAATTTCTTCAACTGAAGTCATCATTATACAGCAATGCTGGATTAAGTAAATAATGAATTGAAAATAGTGGAGAAGAGTCTAGGGACCACGATAATTTAGGTTGAACCAAAAGGATATGCTAGTAATTGATCCTTTTTAGCTTACAAAAATGGCAATTTTATATGGTTCATTCTATTGTTTCCTTAGATTTACATGCGGCCTCTCTTCAAGAACCTCACCGTACCTGTAATGTTTTCCCACCAGGACCCTTTCAGATGGACAGGAGAATTTTTCTTAGTTTTACTCATTCCCCAAAGATAAGAACATCACAGTTAATATTCCTAAGGCACAGAGCAATGAATACCCAACTCTTTACACATTACTAAAAGTATTCTTTCATTTAGCGTCTATTGGCACACCCACTGTGTGCCAGGCACTACGGTGGGGATTGTGATACAGACGTCATGAAGACAAGGCCTTGCTCATGGTGGATCTGACAGTAAAACGGGGTGTCCAGACAAGTAGCCAGGCCAGTACAAAGACAATAGTGATTTGTAAGGGGTGTGCTATGGAAATACATTAAGGAAGCAGCTGATTCAGACCAGGAAGAGGGTGCTCTAGGAAACTTCCAGGCCAAGACTTGAAGGACGGTAGACAGAGGGAAATGGCAGCTATGGGGAGAAGTTGAGGGGTGGCTGTTGCCTATTAGAGGTGCTGAACGCAATACTAACGTGGCTGAAGCACAGAGGCCCAGCAGAGGAAGAGGGGAGACAAGACCAGATTGTAAACAGAGTTCAGAGTAGAGCTAGTCAGTGTGAGTCTAGAAGCATAACCCATCTGATAGAAAAGTCATTGAACAATATGTCTTAAAAGTTTTCCTAAAATAATCTTGTGATTTTTTGAAATTTGATTACATTGCTTGATTCATGAAGGTTTAGACTTCACTTAATCCCATCCAATCTCCTCATTTTATAGACAACAAAAGTGAAGCCCAGAGAAGTTAAGTGACTCCCCTAAGGCCACAAAGCTAGTCCTCCAGCACAGGATGAAACCAATCCCACCCCTCCTTACTCTCCCATGGGGTACTCTTTTCTGACATTGCCTATTTGCCCATTTCTTGATCTCTTCGAACTCCAGATTGAATTCTTTCAAGTCCTAAGCCTGTTAATTAAATAATTTTTGTGAATTGAATCAATGATTTATAGCAAATTATTTCCTGGAAAAGCAAGCATTTTACAAGTGGCCCAAACTTTCCCCAGTTTTGAACATGTTCAACATTTCCAGATTTCTCCGTTATGTGTCTGGCTAGAGCTGTGACAAAGGCAAGAGGCTAAGGCTCAAACACCGACAAACTTGACTTCAAAAGGCTTATTTGAAGCATGCAGTTAAGATGGCAAATATTAAACATGCTGACTGTTGCTGCTCGATGATTAATGCCACAGATAATAACCAAACATGTTTTATTGCATAACTGATAACTGGCTCACACAATGAAGACACTCAGATTCTTTGAACTATTCAACATGGCCCAAACTAAATGCCAGCATTTGTTTTTATAGTTTTTGTCATCTCACCTGCTAAGACCCTTATCTTCATAAAACCACTGAGTTCCTGAATAAATATTGTGCCACAGATTTAAATCTTCTGGGGGATTTGATGCAAGTGGTTGCTGGATTTTACGTCTCAGAAGCTCATATCTAAAGCAGAAGAGAAGCAGAAAGACCGGGATTATCTCAACTAATGTTATTACCAAAATTCAGGCTGTCTCACGGTACGAGTGTGTGGGGTGTATGTGTAAGCGTAAAGAAAACATCTTCATTTTCTTTTTTTAGATAATCTTTTTTTTTTTTTTTTTGGCACAAGTGTCATCCGTGTAGCTAACGAACAATTAGCTACATTCACATTTTACTATTATCAGTAAAATGATAGCATTTAGATTTCTTCTCTATCAGATTTGCCAAAACTTTATTGCCAGTTTCACACAAAATAGAATTACAAAAAGCTTATAAAGTTAATGATTTCCTAAGACTTCTACCATCAATACTTTATAAACAATGATACTATTATCGACTCCATAGTCTTGCCTAAGTGTCAAGTGGTTATAAAGCCATTTCAGAATCACAGGTCTTTTCTTTCATCTTATCTATATTCCTGACCACATGCTTTACAAGTTTCCAGATAATAATAACATGCCAAAAAATTATTGTGCTATCTTTAGAATTTTGAGGCATATTTGTGCAAATGTGTCATTTAGAACATGCATCAAGCTTGCTTAACATATAATAAAGATATACTTTGAAAATCAAGAGAGGGGCTGTGTAGAGAAGCATTACAGAACAGCGATTGTTGTTTCGAGGGTTTTTAGTTCCCCACAATATCATGATATTTTTACCTTGATGATCTTTTTATGGTTCCATATAAGTCAAGATACAGAAGATGAAACTGTATGAAAATTATGAGTGAGGCAGACACAGAGAACAGACCTGTGGTTGCCAAGGGGGAGGGGGTTGGGGGAGGGAAGGATTGGAAGTTTGGGATTAGCAGATGCAAACTATTATATACAAAGTGGATGAACAACAAGGTCCTACTGTATAACACAGTGAACTATATTCAATATCCTGTGAGATATTTCCACAATGGAAAAGAATATAAAAAAGAATGTGTGTGTGTATATATATATATATATATATATATATATATATATATATATATAACTGAGTCACTTTGCTGTACAGCAGAAATTAACACAACACTGTAAATCAACTACACTTCAATAAAAAAAAAATGTTATGAGTGAGGAATATCCAACAAGGAATTAGTTCAATGTTCCTATGTGAGGAAAAGCCTCCTTCCTCCCTTCCTTCCTAGAGAGATAAGATCGTAACAAAATCCAAAAGCACCGTCACTTTCTCTTACCTCAAATTGGGTCCGTTTGGCCTGGTTGGTGGCTGCCAAGAAATGCCCACATACGACTCACTTAGTGGAACCACGGACAACGGGCTAAGATCCTGAGGCAGGGTGGGATGGGTGGTCGCATGGGTAGGGAAACTCTCTGTGCACCCCCCTAGATACCCATTACCCCCTGAGCAAGCCACAATGGTGACAGAATAATTAGTGAAAGGAATCAGATGAGTAACGACGTGACTGAACACAGAGGAAGTAACGTTGGTGATTGTGATGCGAGGGTCAGGCATGCGGATCTCGTAGGTAAGGATGTCTCCATTCAGGATAAGTGGGGCTCTCCAAGTGACCTGAAATAAAACGTAAGCTTAGCACCAGTGTGACAACACAGGAACAGAGCAACTGCAGTTCACAAGGCCTGGCATTTTGCTCTGCCTTGTTTTCAGTTAAGTCACTTTCTAAATACACACTTTCGACTTTGCCCTTTGCACACTAGACAGTGATGAAGGGTTTCGGATCAATTAGCAGTACACCAGGAACTAGATGAAATGCTGTTTCCTGGGTTGGGCTTTTAGTCTGGAGACTTTCTAAGATTATCAGACTAATACACACCTTAGTGATTCATCTCCACCATGGGTGCCCTGAAGGACACAGAGCACACACATGGAGAGAATTCACACATCCACACGCATCAATGGGGTGGCAGCAGGATTTGATAGTTTCCTTGTTTATAACTCAATTAAACAAAACGTCAGAACTCCTTGCTTTTCATTATTAGTGTGTATTTTAAATATGTCACTATTCTTGTTTTGTTTCTTTTTGGATGGTGGTGGGAGGGTGCAGAAATCATTCTTTGCATTTTCTGAGGATGCCCTGTTGAGTTCCTGAGTCTCACTAGTGCATAATGTAACAAGTAAAGCAATAACAACACATCCTGTTCTCAAAGACAAGAGACATGTGGAAAGCTTTAAAAAGGCAAGCAAAGAATGATCCTGTTTAAGTCATAGACATGAACATCAGAAGAAAGAAACACTGTTTTCTAATAATGTTTAACGTTGCTTTTCTTTTCTGGCTAAATATTGTAAGGGCATAGTGCTAACCCACTCATGCTCTTATGGGGGACAAAGGACCCTAGAAAAATGTGCGTAAGTCGTTAAAAGATTACTTATTTATATGCTATCACGGATCATCTTTTTTGTGTTGCCTTGCAATGTTCCTTAAATTTTGGAGTGTATATCCCATCTCCCCAGTAGACTGTAAGCTTCTTGATAGCAGGGCCTAAATTGTACACTCATTTAGTGCCATACTCCCAGAGATGGAGTTCCGGAAGTAATAGCAGTCATGGCTATCTCCATTATGTTTTTCCTTAGCATACAGCTATTTTAAAACTTTCAAAGAGTTTTCCACAAAGTGATATACTGATACCTACATTTTTAGTTCTCTACAAATTCAAAGTCTGAAAGGCGTAATAGAAAAATGAGCATGGAAAAGGATGAACCAAAATTTTCTATCTTAAAGAGAAAAAATTTCCTCCAGAAGGAATCTGACCTGAGATATTTGTAGGGTATTCTTCCTAATTCTTGGTGACAAAATGGGCCTCTACCAGATGTCATTGGGCAGTTGCTTGATGATTACGATCCTAACTTAAAATTAACAAGGACCTGACATCTACTCCAACTTTACTACATGGCTTGGAATCATTGCTGATTTTTAAAACTTTTTCTGGACTTCCCTCGTGGTGCAGCGGTTAAGAATCCACCTGCCATTGCAGGGGACACGTGTGGGTTCGAGCCCTGGTCCGGGAAGATCCCACATGCCGCGGAGCAACTAAGCCCGCGAGCCACAACTACTGAGCCCGCGTGCCTAGAGCCCGTGCTCCGCAACAAGAGAAGCCACCGCAGTGCAACAAAGAGTAGCCCCCACTCACCGCGACTAGAGAAAGCCCGTGTGCAGCAACGAAGATCCAACACAGCCAAAAATAAATAAATAAAAATTAACAAACAAACAAACAAAAAACCAAAAACACTTCTCAGAGAGTTCCACACTGTGCTGGTGAAGAGAAATTTTAGATGAGTTCCTTATGAGCACAGAGGATTTGCCTGGATGGAGGAGAGATCAAAGAAGCCTAATGCAAGCAAAGTTTATAGAGCAGACATAGGATTCTATTTGTTTGGGGGGTGCAGTGCTCTTTGTGGACTTCAGAAATAAGTCAAGGTCCTATTTACAGGGCTTTCTGGTACTTGTCACGCAAATGGAAAATGGAAGGGTTATCACAGCTCAATTCTACCTGATTCACATGTGGAATACCACTTGCCTTTGGAACTAGAATATTCTGAGAGTTCAGGTCAAGGCTTGGCAGCCCTTGAAAGAATCCAAACTTTGGAGGTAGTCTGTGTTAGCAGTTGAGCTGAGAGTGAATTGATTTGGAACTCAGTTGTTGAGCCTAAGAAAAGCATTCATAAAATAAACCCTAAATAAGATATCAACCAGCGTAGATTAAGTGATGTGATGTAATGATTCTGGAGACAGTCATTTGAAGAGCTAAAAAATCCCTGTGTTCTCTAACTATAAACATTTGCATCCAGCAATTGGCTATTTTTCTCACTTAAAAAGTTACAGACTTAAGAAGATACATCTTTTTTTAAATTTTATAAATTTATTTATTTTATTTTTGGCTGCACTGGGTCTTCACTGTTGCACATGGGCTTTCTCTAGTTGCGGCGAGCGGGGGCTACTCTTCATTGCGATGCACGGGCTTCTCACTGCTGTGGCTTCTCTTGTTGCGGAGCACGGGCTCTAGGCGCGTGGGCTTCATTAGTTGCAGCACATGGGCTCAGTAGTTGTGGCTCACGGGCTCTAGAGAGCAGGCTCAGTAGTTGTGGCGCACGGGCTTAGTTGCTCCGCAGCATGTGGGATCTTCCCGGATCAGGGCTCGAACCCGTGTCCCCTGCATTGGCAGGCGGATTCTTAACCACTGCACCACCAGGGAAGCCCAAGAAGATATATCTTTTTGACAGTACTGAGTTGGAAGACATGAATCTACTTCCACAGAAAATTTTTATAAGGAATTTTATAGCAAGGTGGAGAAGGCCATTGTCATTATAGTGAGTAGGCTATCAGAAATGGTATCTGATTTGATCATCCTCCTGAAAATATCCTGGAGCTATTACTAAAAATAAATGTGTCCAAGCTTTTTAAAGAGCCGGTTAGTTAAATATTGGATTCTATTCTTTCCAATG
The DNA here is from genome assembly GCF_949987535.1 of Balaenoptera acutorostrata. Lineage (NCBI taxonomy): Eukaryota > Metazoa > Chordata > Mammalia > Artiodactyla > Balaenopteridae > Balaenoptera > Balaenoptera acutorostrata. The sequence continues at coordinate 184,061,129 of NC_080064.1, read as the reverse complement.
CTTAAGACTACATTTACTAGAGTGTGGCTAAAATATGTGAGATTAAAACTTTCATTCAGTTTAATTTTCCATGGCCTTTTATATATCTATTGTTCATAGAAAGGATTATAAAATATTGTTGCAGCCCAAAATACTCAGACCCAAGAGCATGTTCCTAGCCTACTAAGCAAAAGGTATGTTCTCTAAAACAAGACTTTTACATTGAAATTTTCTAAACAGAATTGCAGTTTCTGGCTGGGAATAAAATGTTTATTTTGGAGTTGCTTTGCCAACAATGATGATTTCTTTTATTTGAGTGGTTCTTAATTGCTTAGATTTCCATTCTCTGTTTAGTTACTGTAAATTTGCAAAAAGTAGGACAGGTGGGTAGGTGTTTAAGGAGCTACTGACTTTTACGTACTTGTTCAGACCCCTGAAGAGTGGCCCTAAACAATCAAGGGACCTACGAGATCCTGGTTGTAAGCAAAAATTTATGGAATGTAGGTTAGATGATTGGCTTCAGGACTGAAAAAAGTAACACACATAAACATTGAAACTTACTTCTAATTTCTTTAACTCCATCAAACCATATTTAAGAATTTTATGAATAAGAGGATTTATGAAGATTGATATAATGGGTTGAGAATGGGCTAAGAATAAATATCCTTGATATTTGTTGTAGGTTATTCAACCAAAGCTGTGAGACTTGGAGCAAAACACTTAACATCTCTGGGCCTCAGTTTCCTTGTATCTAATGTTAAGAGACAATCCTTGCCCTCATATCTAGATAGAAGATTTTATAATTCTAAGACTACTTAATCAATACAAAACATGAATGACCACAGGGCATGAGAGTGTGGTAATATTTGACTCCATATGGTAATTCCTCTCAACAACTGACTCCCCGGCAAAGCTTCTCATACAGAACAAGGTGTACAATAAGTATTTGTTGAAATGAAATTAAATTTTTCCTTTAAGATATCTTCCTTTCCTTTTAAAGTTGTTAATATTAATTGTTTTACTTTGGATATTTGATTTGCATTTTGCATTCAGAGAAAAAAACCAAAGATATTGATACATACAGGAAAATAAATTATGGTCCTTCACCTCAACCTCCTTCTGTCCCTCCCCATTCCCACCCTTTAAAGGTGAAAAGGTGATAGCTTTGAATCTATTCTTCCATACTTTCTCACACAGCAAATATATCCACACATAGGTAAGTTTTCTCTCTCTCTTTTAATATTTTTTCTGGAAAAATTTTATTTTATACCCATTGTTAATCTGTAACTTGCTTTTCACACTCAACTAGAGATCAGGGACACACCCTATCATGTTTTGTGTTGCATAATATTCCTTTCATGGCTGAAAACAGACTATTCAGTTATCCTACTGACTCGACTTTACTGTTAAAAACCATATTTGAAAATGTATGTATACATACGACTGTACTTTTTTTTTTTTTTTTTTTTTTTTTAATTTTTTGGCTGCGCTGCATGGCATGTGGCATCTTAGCTCCCTGACCAGGGATCGAACCTATGTCCCCTACGTTGGAAGTGTGGAGTCTTAACCCCTGGACTGCCAGGGAAGTCCCTGTACTTATTTATTATTGTACAGGTTAGCAAGAATTGCTATACCAAAATATATGTTTAATTTTAATCATTATTGATGGATTACTTTCTGAAAAGTTTGAAGTAATTCACTTGATCACAAACAATGAAAGAAAATGTCCATGATTTGTGTCCCCACAAATTCTTGAAATTACTGCTCCTTTTAGAAATCAGATTTGTGGTTACCAGAGGCAGTGGTGGGTGAAGGTGGTCAAAGGTGAAAACTTTCAGTTATAAGATAAATAAGTACTAGGGTTGTGATGTACAACACGATTAATACAATTAACACCGCTGACATTACATACGAAAATTGTTAAGAAAGTATTGGGTTGGCCAAAACGTTTGTCCAGAATTTTCCATAAGATGTTACAGAAAAACTCGAACAAACGTTTTGGCCAACCCAATAAATCCTAAGAGTGCTATCACAAGGAAAGAATTTTTTCTTTTATTTTGTATCTATAGGAGATGATGGATGCTTAATAAACTTATTGTGGTCATCATTTCATGATGTACGCAAGTCAAATGATTATGCTGGACCCCTTAAACGTATGCAGTGCTTTGGGTCAACTCTATCTGAATAAAACTAGAAGAAAAAAAAAGAAATTACGAATCCTTTTGGTCTTGCCAGTATTTATTATTTCTTTAATTAATTTGTAGTCCCTTGACTTTTTTAAGATATAAATATTTTCAAACATTATTAACTCTTTGTATATCCTCTATCACGTTATTTATCCATATTTTATACTTTGTTTTCTATTGAGTTGTCTTTTTATCATGTTATTAGAAGTTATCCTCTATCACGTTATTTATCCATATTTTATACTTTGTTTTCTATTGAGTTGTCTTTTTATCATGTTATTAGAAGTTCTTTGTTTATTATGGGGAAATAATTTATTTTTATTTTTTATTTTAATTTTTTTTTTAAATTTTTTATTTATTTATTTATTTTTAATTTATGGCTGTGTTGGGTCTTCATTTCTGTGCGAGGGCCTTCTCCAGTTGCGGCAAGCGGGGGCCACTCCTCATCGCTGTGCACGGGCCTCTCACTATCGCGGCCTCTCTTGTTGCGGAGCACAGGCTCCAGACGCGCAGGCTCAGCAATTGTGGCTCACAGGCCCAGCTGCTTTGCGGCATGTGGGATCTTCCCAGACCAGGGCTCGAACCCGTGTCCCCTGCATTAGCAGGCAGACTCTCAACCACTGCGCCACCAGGGAAGCCCAGGGAAATAATTTATTTTTCTAATGTCTTATAGATGTATTTTCCCAATCTATCTTCTGAAGTTTAACTTTTTTTTTGAGGAGTCTTATATCTTGCAAAAACCAAATTGTTTTCTAGCTAAATATAACTATCTATTCTTTTAAGGCTGCAGGGTTTGCCTGCGAAATGGGGATAATAATAGCCTTTATCTGAGAGGGTTGTAGTAAGGATTCAATGAGAGCAATTCCTGGAACTTAATATGAACTCAGTGAATATTAGTTGTCATTATTATTTTATTTCCTTCCATATTCTGTAATATCCTATATGGGAAAAGAATCTGAAAAAGATTGTATATATGTATATGCATAACTGAATCACTTTGCTGTACACCTGAAACTAACACAACATTGTAAATCAACTATACTCCAATATAAAGTAAAAATTAAATTTAAAAAAGAATTTATAATTTTTTAATGGTTTGATTTAAGCAGATATCAAAGACCAGCCCATCTTCAAAAACAGGTGAGGGGGTTTCCCTGGTGGCGCAGTGGTTGAGAGTCTGCCTGCCAATGCAGGGGACACAGGTTCGAGCCCTGGTCTGGGAAGATCCCACATGCCGCGGAGTGACTAGGCCCGTGAGCCACAACTACTGAGCCTGTGTGTCTGAAGCCTGTGCTCCACAACAAGAGAGGCCGCAATAGTGAGAGGCCCGCGCACCGCAATGAAGAGTGGCCCCCGCTCGCCGCAACTAGAGAAAGCCCTCTCACGGAAACGAAGACCCAACACAGCCAAAAATAAATGAAAAAAAAAAAAAAAACCAGGTGAGAATGATGATTAAGACTTAATTCTTTTTACTTTGGTTTATTATCAACCTGTAAATGAGCAACGCTAAGAGTACACACCATAGCAAAGCTGTGCGTGGACACCATCTGGGGGACAGGATTATTGTTCCTTGTGGCACACACACCAAGGCTGGTGGTTTTGGCGATCTGAGCCAAGAGAGGACTCTTCTACCTGAAAAGCTGAGAGCTGCAGGCCTGCTCTTTCATTCTGCTTTAGCCGTGGGAAGGTGGGCCTGCGAATGGGGCTGTCAGAGTTCAGAGGCTCATGTTATCACCAAAAAGCAATTTTTTTTTTTGCTGCGTCACAGTTATTCAACTTAGTTATTCTATGTTTTATTTTTATTAGTCCTCAATCGTACTCAAGACTCCAGTGGAATAAATTTATAAATTGACTTTTTCCTAATCTGGTTTCATGTTGAATATTTGTTAGAAATGGCTACTGAATCTTACAAGTCTTTTTTCTTCATCTATTGATAAAAAAAAATTGGGCTTTCTCTTTTAATCAGTTGATTTAAGCAGTATGTTGATAGATTTCCTGATGTTGAACAAAACTTACATTTTTAGAATCAGACCAGATTTGTCCTGGTATACCATTCTTTTAATATACTCCTGAGTTCAATTTGCTAATATTTTATTTAGAAGCTTTGGCTCTATAGTCACAATATGAAATTAGTCTATAGTTTTACTGAACTATCTTTTTCAGGTTTTGGTATATTTTTTTACCAACTTTATACAATGAAATGAATTTTCTTAAAGTGATTAAATATCACATCAAAGTGCATGGCTTTCACACAACCGCTTTGGCAATATATATTCTTTTCCTTGTAATCAAATAAGATATTAAGAATATAATTTTGATATGCAACTTTCCCTTTTCCTTTTTTTAAAAATTTATTTTATTGAGGTATAGTTGATTTACGATATTAAACCAACTATAACTTCTGCTGTACAACAAAGTGATTCAGTTATACATATATATATGTGTTATTTTTCATATTCTTTCCCATTATGGTTTATTACAGGATATTGAATATACTTCCCTGTGCTATACAGTAGGACCTTGTTGTTTATGCAACTTTCCCTTCCTAATGCTCATGTCTATGCCAAGTTATCTCTTTATACTTACTAAGATGCTACTTTGGGTTATTTTCTAGTTGGCCTAAGTATGTGAAGTTTCCTTGCTTTCTCTATTAGATGCAAGCTCTTACAGGTAGAGTGGTGGTGAAAAGACCACATGGTACAAAATGGGAAGAACTAGGGTGAAATACCAGTCCATTTCCTTTATTATCTCCCAACCTATCAGCTGGTACTGTTTATTCCTGATTTGTTTCTTCCCTCAAGTCTTTTTCATTTCTGGGCATTTTATATATCTATTTATGTTGTTTTGACTAAAATGTACACTCCATGAAGGTGGGGATTTTGATTTGGTCACTACTGTATCCTCAGTGCCTAAAAGAGGCACTCATAAAGATTTATAGGTGCTCAATAAAGGTTAGTAGAACAGAAATTATTATTATTGTGTCAATAATATTACTGACAATTTTCTTCATCCTAATATTTGCAATGACTCTATGAAATAAATGTTGAATAAATTTCTTAACCAATGCATTCATGACCATCTTTCTGTTGTTCCTCATATTTTATCCATTTGCAATTTTAACTTTTAAATCTTATATTTCATAAAGAGAAATCACTGTATTGCTGTCACATTGCCTCTGTTTACCAGATAAGCATATCATAAGGACATTGACTTTGGCAGTCTGAAGATCTTTTTGAACCTAATGTAAGCCCAAAATTCTGAAGCATAAATATGTTGTTTTAATATTATTTAAACACATATAATCCAATACTAGATTCAGCTGAATATTCCTGGTGACTCTCTTCACTGATAACTTCTGATTTTCTAGTTATAAAGTGAGAATTAATAAAAGGTTTGAAGTTTTAAAAACTATCACTAATGTCCAATGTCTGTATATTCCAAGCACCTTCTTAGAGACTTTTAGATTCCTGACCTGGTGAGTGCCTGTGAGATTCTGCTCCCAAGCCAAGCTAATCTAAACTTTACTTTAGCAGGTTGACAAGCCATGTACATTGTCTTATTCCTGGATGAGGTTACAAAATCCAAAGAGGAAGGAAAAAAAAAAAGAATGAAAGAAAAAGGCAATTTGTTTTGAATACTTTTGATCACTGTTTATAGATGCTGAATCACATAGAATTGGGCACTGAGCCATTATTTTTCTGAAAATATTTATCATTTTCCAGATCTGCCTAGTTATTAAACTTTTGTTAGAAAGAATCCAGAAAAAAGTCCATTATCTAGCTTTGCCTTTGTGAAGGGACTGTGTTTGTCACATCATATTGATTGGTACTGCTACTGAAGTTTTGCAAAATTCCCTTAGGACTGAAAATAAAAGTCATTTCTGGAATGACGAATAACTCTAGGTTTGTCTGGGGTTTTCCTTTGGTTTGTTTTGCTTTTCCTTTGAATGAAGAACAATTCTTAAGATTGCCCAATTCATATAATAAACATCGTACATCATGTCCTTCAAATTAATTTCCTTTTAGTGTTTTATCAACAGAATTCTATACATTTGTGGTATTTCTATCAAGAAGGCATGTTGCTTTGACCAATCTCATGTTGAAACTAAGACAGACTTATAAAAATCGATTTTAGTTTCTAGGTTCAATTAAATTTCTTCAAGAATTTACACTATTTAGCATCACCCAGTGTTTGCTTTTGGTGGGAGCGAGAGAACACACAACAGAGATTCAAGTAATAATTTCAGCAGATGAACTTTGCTGTTATGCAAATGTCCTTTGTTTTGTGCTCTGGTGAGCAAGCTGCTGCACCAATGCTTTTGGCAGTAGTACAAGATTGAATCCATGGAAGCATGTGTGTATTTACACAAAAGAGGCTTCTAAGCTACAAAACTCCCTCCTGTTTGGTTACACTAATTTCCCTTGAATGAAGTTTGTATGCAAGCCAAAACAATGGTAGTTATCCTGTGCTCTAGGGTTCATTCCCAGTAGAGTGAAGTGAATAATTGAACAGTTCCTAGATAGCCCCGTAATCGGCTATTTTTATTTCTTTCCCCATCATCTTGATCCTTTGATCATTAAAAAAAAATCAGAATATCGGTAATTGGAACTTTTGTTAATACACTAATCCCTTCCCCCACATTTCCCCACCTCCTCTCATTTTCTGATCTATTTAGATCTGACGTGGTGGTTAAGCTAAGCATCCCACGGTGGCATTCAAAGGATTTCAGGTGTGTGAGGCAAATGCAAGCATCTCAACAATATAATTAAGGGGTTACAGGGAGAAATGAAAAACTGACATCAAATTCAAGATAGTTTGGGCCAAAGGCCAAAAACCCGGTTTCTCCAGTGAATGCCTAAAACAACACATGTGTGCGTTTTGTCAGTAGATGGCTCTGTTCAACACAGAGTCAATCCAGGGTAAATTCCTATGTCTGCAGTGGAGACAGACACGCCGTATCTTACCTTGGCTGTGTCGGGTCCTAGCACATCCACCACGGGGGGCTGCACCCCAGCAGGTCGTGAGGGTCTCGTGGTCACTTCTGCCCAAGCGCTGCTGTTTGCCCCTCCTCCAAGAGTGCTCATCAGGACCCGATACTCATATTTTGTCCACGGGCTAAGAGCAGAAGTCTTGTCGATAAACCTCATGGGATGACCTCTCGGGAGAGTCACCAGGGTAGTAGCTTCTTCCTTCCCTTCGACTCTTCTCTCGATTGTGAAGTTCTCCACCAAGCCGTTGGGATGGGTGGGGGGTTGCCAAGATATAATCACGGACGTTGGGGTATCGGAGAACAGCTCGGGTCTCGGGATACCTTCTGGTGCATCTGGGAGTGTCCAAACAGTCTGGGACTCTGGTGACAGGGAACACCCTTTTGAAGTACAAGCTTCTACTTGAAATGTGTAGGCTGTATATGGGCGCAAATGGACCACTGTGCCATTAGTGACATTTCCGGAAGTTTTTAAGTAGAGACGGCCATGTTGATGAATGTTATAATGGGTAATGATCCCATTGCACTTTAAAGGATGCTGCCAGGTGACCAACATCATTCTTGACTTCACATCCCGAAGAATCGGAGGGTCTATAGGTCCAGGTTCTACAAAGTAGAAAAAAAAGTAAGACACGATACCTCTTAGAAACTCCCCACATCCCCTCAAAACAAAACTAAAATGAGTGACAACTCTCCTACCAGAGTATGAAATTGGACACTTGGTAAAGGCCAATAAGTAAGTGGCTAAGTGTCTCTTACACATTTACTCTTAAATGTGTGAGAAGTATGTACTTGTTGAACATTATCAAATTCAATTGTCATTTTTGTCTCTAAGATAGCTTTATTAAAATCATTTCTTTTTGTTAAAGCTAAGGATTCAAAATATCACAAGGACCTGAAATAAAGACCTTAGGAGAGAAGGATACAAGAGGGCGGTTGTAACCAAAGTTGTAGCTTCCGCCCCATTTTTCTAGAACCCCAGTAACTCATTATAATCAATAACACTGTCTTAACAAACCTGCATATTTTACAGCCCAGTAAAATCCTTCAGCATCTCTCATTATATATTCCATATTATCCCCGGGTCTGTTTATCATTCTAATCCATGTTTTGCAATTTATCTACTCCCTGTTAATATTATAGGTGATTTTTTTTACTGTGACTGTGACAGAAGCTGCCGATTTAGCTCTTTCACCTACTGATAAATAAACAATGCACAGATCTGACCTTTAGGTTAACAGGTTTAATGCTTGCTCCACTCAGCACTCTAACTGATTCAATTATCATAAAGGTTCAGGAGGCTCCATGAATACTGAAAAAGGCCCGCCATATGCCTGCCTAGGTGTTGTGGAACAGCAAATATCCTGCAGCCCTCCAGAGAAATTCCTTAATTGTAAATAATTTCACCATGCGACACACTCAAGTCACCTTGAATGCAAACCCCTCAGCCTGCGGAGGCAAAGTGTTATTTAAGCTTTACTGGGCTGCGTTAAATTCTGCAATTTGAAGGGCTGTTAAGTTTTTCAATTGAAATTTCATTTAAAATGCAGGTGCTTTTTATTATATTGAGGCTTTACTGCTCTCTGGGTACAAGAAAGAACATGGTGCAATAACACAAATCTGGCTCAATCACTGATCAGTAACAGCTGTAATTCCAGAACATTTAGCATTCTTATAAACCACGGCCTGAAATCTATAAATTGGTACAACAGATCAAGAAAAATCCTATATTCCCCTTTTCTGCCCACAGCAATTTGGACATTTATGCGATTTTTCTGTGAACATTAGATTTTATGGAAAAATCTTTAAAAAAGATATACTTGGATTCAGTAATTGTTTAAAACAGCATTGATTATGTGTGTGTGTGTGTGTGTGTGTGTGATTCAGTGTTATACCCAAGGTTTAAATTTTAAACGCAACTACTGCTTCCAAGAGCCAGTGACTACAATAATAGCTGACGATAGGAGCATATTTTCACACGACATGATCCACATATTTGTCACCAACTGGACTGATGGTAGAATCATAATTACTTTTTGAGAGGAAAGCTGTTACAGTACACGAACCCTGAAATCAAGCCATTTTTGACAATTTGGCAATGCATCCTATTTGAAGAGAAAAATACTTAAAAGTACAGTGATCTCGATATGGATCACATTTTTCATTTTAGTCTGTTGTTAGCTTTCATTTTAAAGCTTTCGTCAAACCACTGTGACATTTCTTACTTTTGCTCTCCGGTACACAGTAGCGGTAGCAATTATTATATCAAAATAGGGATGCGGATTCTTTCTTATTTATACTTGTCATCTAGATTTGGCTCTTTCCTGAAGAAAAGCAAGCACAAGTCTTGTAAGATATCAATGTTGTCTTGTAAAACGAAATCCTCTGAGATTGGGGTCCATAAAATCAATGGTGGAGAATCAAGCCTTTCAAGTCTAACCCTAACTCACCCTTCCCCGCTGAAAAAAGAATAATATATGCTTACAAATCAGAATATTTCCTATTAGGGTTTTCACCCGGGTCTTCCATAATTATTCCTCATCTGTGCATTATCTCAAACTATGAGCTTCTTCAGGGAAAAGTAACAACAATGATGCAGTTTGTTCTCTGTTTTGATGGGGATAAGCCTTTTATTTCTCCTGCCTACGATAATAGTCTTATCAAGGAAACATCCAGGATAATGAACTGGCACTTCAAGCCTCCACAGAACACAGCCTTTCCTTAAAGATGATCTCTTATCTTGGGAAAGAAGAGATGTTTAATTTCAATTGCATGATCTTTTCCCCCCCTTAAAAGCCAGAATACATTTTGTTAGCTTCCGGCTCTAGCTGAGTAGGCCCCCAGCGCTTGCTGCAGGAAGGGTCCTTAAAGCACACGACTCAGGAGAGGATGATGCCGAGTGAAGCTTAATTAGCTGCTTTGGCTAAGGAAGTGTTAAAACCTGACTCTTGGCACGCTTTCAATTTAGTGCTTTAAAATGATAAGCCGAATCGTCTAATTCTATATACAAATCAACCGGCATGCTACTGCATGGCTGAAAGGGTCACCACAATTATGTAAAACATGAGTAATAACTATAATTGGGGTAGTTTGCTAATACAATAAAAAGCTCTGAACATGAGAAAAGTTATGCCCACAGCAGTAGCTATCACTTCTAAAGTAAGAATTCATGGATGAAATGACATGAAAAAGATGGTTATAAAATTTTAATGGAATGATAAAAGGCAAAAGTCAGCCTCTCAGCTGAATTCTTAAAATCCCTATATATCACAATCAGCTCCTTAACTGTAAAATCAATGCGGAGTATAACATGTTGTCAATGCGGCTGTCACTGGAGGGGAGACCGGCAAGTGTGACAGCCACACAGCTCAGCTGGCTAGTGACGAAAATACAACTGTACAGCCCTCTCTGTGGGTGTAATTGTTTAGAGAACTCCCCTCCTGGAGCGGGGAATCGGGAGCATCCTTTCTGTTCAGATCACTGATTCATATTTCAAGCTGTTTCATTACAGCATTAATAACAGAAAGTAGTTTCATCTTGGCAAATGAAATTATCTTTTATGGGAAACGATTTCGCTCATCAGCTTCAAAAATTCAGCCCCAGCTTAAAAGAGAGTAATGAGATTGTTCACGGAGGGGTCTGCTTATTTATTTTTATACTCAGGGGGTGTATATTGGGAAGGATGGGTGCGTAGGCGTGTGTGTGTGTGTGTGTGTGTATGTGTGTGAATAAACGGTTTGAATGACTCACATCTGTAGTGTGTATATAACTTTTTTCAGTGGTTTTCTTGGGTCTTCTACAACTTGTTTGCTACTAGAGTTACCGAAGATCGCTCAGTTTTCCTGGTATGTTATTACTGCCTTGAAGCAACTTTTTGCCATTCTAATTAAAAACTCACTCTGTTCAAAAGCTCTTTTTCAGTAATATTAACTCCATAAATGGATATCCTCTAAATCTGCCAATGAATTAAAAATCAAGGTGGCAAATATATGGATATATAATTATACAGAGCAGTATATACCCTCTGCTAATTGTTCCTCTAGCCTCTTGATATTCACTACTGAAATGTTAGCAGAAGAGTGGGAATGATGGATTCTATCCCCTCTTTAATCATGAGTTTTTTTTAAAATCAATTTATTATTTATACCCCAACTACTTCCCCAAAAGATTTTTTGACAGCTCATAATAAAAGACTTAAGTAATAGGACAAATAAAATAATGATAAAGAATAATTAATCTCGTGATGATGAAGAGGGTACAATAGTTGTATCCCAAAACAAATATTAAGAACATGCACCATAGTTTGGCACAAATATGAACATTCAGCTTCTTGACAACTGATGAAATAGGAAAAGACCTGTGTAACATAGGCATCATTGATTAATAAAAGAAACATCTGAAGACTAGAAGGTTGTTGAAATTGAAAGGATATGATTTATAGTCTGCAAGTAGGTGAACCGATACTGGGGAACTATTTTCTCTCTTTCTCCTGAGACCAGGATGGCAGAGGAAGGCTAGGAAGAGTGTTCTGACTCCCAGAATTGGGACTTGTTGTATGGTGAATGGCTATGGATTCTTCCTTGAAAGTTTGGAAGAGAAGATGAAATGTGTTGATGTGAGAATTCATGATGGCAGAAAAAAGTCCTAAAAGAACTAGAGGTTCCAAATTTGGAAGGGCAGTGGGCTTTCTGTTCCCAAAAGAGATTCAAGAGCTCAAGAGGGAAATTGAGGTCAGGTGGATAGAATTTTTCATTAATCGATCCGTCCTTTCAAAGGATTTTCTATTGGTCACTCTCAGCTTCTGATCTTAGGATATAAAAATAAAAATGTAAAGGTAATAAATATTTGTTTTTATAAATTCTGGGAATGCAAGGATTTGAGGGGTGGAATCTATGCAACAGGAAACAAAGTATGTAGGAACATACATACAGGGCCACTTCGCTCTCAAAATCAACAGTTTACATTATTTACTTTGCATCATGGATCTTCCATTGTGGGTAAAGTAGAGACCGACATCACTGCTTGAAAGGATAAGCATTCAGAAGTTAGTATTTAAAGCAATTAGGACATGTATTTGGAATAGAAAAGCAAAATCATCATGTAGCACTACTGAAACTTACAGTTCACATTTCTTCATTCAATAAAATAAAATCTACTGTTACAAATCTGTGCCACCCTCATTTACAAATGTTTCTGTTTTTCTCTCACATAGAACACTCTTAAGATCCAGGTTGACATTCAATTCTAAAGCACACTAATGAAAAGATCTCTACCACGCAATATTAGCTCTAAAATTTAAATACTCTTAAGGACACAAATATACTTACTGAATGATTGGAAAATCCTGCTCTAGAAGTATCTTGATCAACTGATCAAATTTCATACCACAATTTTACTTCCCCTCTCTGTCACAAGGACTCGATGTTTTACTCATTACAGGTTGTGAGAATAAGAAGAAAACGTGTTTTCCTTCTGGAATTCTATTTCTATATATCTGTCCCCCTTCATTTTGAAATAGCACATGGTTTTGGGCTAGCAGAGGTCTCTCTAATTAGAACATTCACTATCCTAGTCAGGACAGCTAATGTTGAATCACAGGGACAGCCAGCAGGCTCCTCTGACCAAGGCAAAGAATGAGGACTGCCTTTGGGATTTCCTTCTCTTACATCTGCCTCTCATCCTCACCCTCCTTAGCTCATACTCAGAGGCTGGAACCACGGGCAGAACATCCTGCAAGCCGCCCTGCCTGCCTCATGTGTCAGTGGACGCCTCCTACAGCAATTGCTTTTCCCGCCTTTTTCTGAACCAGTGATGAGGAAGTAAATTTGAAATCTGATATTGATGTGAACTCCAAATAGAAATCATTCCCTATTTCCTCTCCTGGTGTTCTCATCCAGGAAGGCTTTCCTGACACCCCATGTTGAGGGACATGCTCTCCTATGGGCGTGCTCTCAGCTCTGAATACTCTATGGTTTTACTCTATGTCTTTCTTGCCACCAGACAGTGGATGCCTCAAGTAAAGAAAACTGTCCTATTCATCCTTGTAACTTTCATGTCTCTTTCAGTCTCTCCTACATGGCAGGTACCCAGTTAAGGTTTGCTTGGTTGTGTTTTCATGGATTTGCTTACATGAAACTCTTTTTCATCAGTACATTAACAATTTTGGGTACTTGCTCTATATGAGACCCTCCACCAGGCACCGGAACTACAAAGATAAATGAGATGGAACCCTGGGTCCTGAGAAGTTACAATTCAGAAGGAGATATTGATGGTACACAAGTAAACACAAACCAAAATTCTAAGGTAGATATGAGGAGGGAAGGCTTCACAGAGGACGTGACATATGAGCTGGGGCTTGATGGATGACTAGAATGTTGTCAGACAACAAACGAGGCAGAAATGTGTTCTGATACGGATTTCAATGAACATTGCAAGATCTTTCTCTTTTACTGCAGAAGAACAACTGTTACTTTCTAAACTGCTATGAGAATCTTAAAGATGAATGAAAGGGGAAAACTGCTCAAAACTGCCAATGTGAAAAGTAAAACAGGACCCAGATACTATGATAATTTCCCTCATTACTTCATCCTTTGTTCACAGTGCAATTTTAAGTATGGAAAAAATAACAGTAAAACCTAATACTATGAGTGAATACAATATGTTAATAGTACTGAAAATCTCACTGTGTAAGTAATAAGATACATCTTTCTATCTTTTAGCAGACTCCAGTCTGTTAGCAAAATAATGAACACATGAAAAAATTGTCTAAGTAAATCTACAGAATAAACTGTTCAAATCCCACAAATTTTATTTAATAATGCCTCTTAGATTAATGGTTAGAAATACAAATGTGGAGTTTTTAACTACAAATTTAGTGAAATGATTCAACTTTTAGTCTTTGAAAAGTATTGGACAACTAAATGGTCATCTCTAGAAGAAATCTGGATTTTCTGTTTTGTTTTGTTTTGGGGGTAGAGAAGTGATTTTTAGAAAAGAATCTCATTTTCATTAGGTTGATCTAATTGTGTATACATATATGTTTGTTGTTAAAATGACTCAAATAAAGAGATATTCCATATTTCAGTCTTGTTAGCTAAGAAACCTTGGGAGAAATCTGAATTGCATTAGTCTAGGGAATCTACATTTTTCAAGAAAAGTGGGTTATCTCATATTTTACATAGGGCAGGATTTTAGTAGGCAAAAGAGCACATGCACATTTAAGCTGAAGTTGAAGGAGACTTTCCCTTCCAGCCAACTACCATTTTCACATGCCTATACTGCACGGAAAACAATTGTAAGCACACAAAAGAGAGGGACAAACAATAAAATCAGAAGAGATGGTTATTTCTGGTTAAAAGATATCAAAAAATTTCAGCTGATAGGTAAGTGTCTTCATATTATTAATCCCATGCTCCCAAGTCTATCACAATCTTAATGCATTTTTGTAGGTTGCAGAGATTCCAGGATGTCTGGAATGCTTGGACTGCCAGCAGCTTGTTCAAAACAACAACAACAAAATCATGTGTTGTTTGTATTTATCTGGTTGCAAATAGCCGAACACTACACTGACCAAGTTGGCTGGAAAAAAAACATCTTTTATTAACACAAGTTTAACTGGATTTAAAATATTCATAGGAAATGTGCATTATTATTATTTGGCATCAGCACGCTAGAATTTTAAAACTGCATGGAACTGGATATTGGTGGCCCACTGATGTAAATGACAAATTATTTGAAAAAAAAATCGATTAAAATTCCTCACAGCCTTTTTCTCCGTCTATGAGAAACTCTCTTTGTACCCAAGCATTTGTTTCTCTGGCTCTAGGTACCTTCCTGCCTAGGTTTCTCTTTCTGCTCTCAGCTGGGTCACAGGCTTGAAGAAAATCATGCTCTCGCGGTATCATATGAAAAATATTGCTATTGGTGACCCTTTATTTTTTTTGCACCAGAATGTTTCGAGGCTTTGGCTGATGCGGAAAGGTGCCTATCGATGGCATGAAATTTAAATGTGGGCATGAGGTGACTGCTCTGTTTCATTCTGTAAGGTGATATGTCGAATCTCTACATTGGAAATTGCACTTCGCCAATTGGGAGGTGGTGGTTAGGATCAAGTATGAAGTGTGATTCTGGCGTGGAGCTGTCAGCATGGGTGGTTTTATAAGCAAGGCTTTGAAGCCTTGACAGAAAAACTGCTTGTGCCCAGTGCCAATCACTCAGTCTTTGTCAACTCAATTGCACATCCATTCAGAGATGGCATCCATCTCCACTGACACCCAAAATATATAGGACACTGTTATCATGTCTCAGGGGCGAGCATGCACTGGTAACTTAACCTGGAGGGGCAAACAGCCAGCCTTTGGCCCTCTGCTGATGTGTGTGACATCACACGTGAAGCAGAGGAAGAAGAAGTCATCTGTCTTGGGAAAAGGATTTCAATGAAAATGAAGACTGGGTTAATACCTGCTACACAATCAAGTGTTACTAATTCTTAATGAAGGAAGATGAAGGGTTAACACTATTGCCTTTGAACCCAGGCCCTAAAAAATCACAAAGACAGCAGTGTCTCCATGCATGAAAATTCTAACCACACTGAGTCTGTACGACTTGTTTTATGGTAAGATGAGGCAGGAGAGAAATCTGCTCAACAGAGGATGCTGTCCTAATTGGTACTTTACAATGTTTGGGAATTTATTTATGTAGGAGATCCTGACCCCTATTCAATAAAGATCACCACGGAGGAAATCCAAGTGTTGCCCCCTCTCTATGGGAATAGAAATTGTGGTGCCAAAAAAAGGAGACATTTTCTCTCCTCTTCCAATGTGGCATTCTGTGGAGCCATCACCTCTGCAGTGGGTGAATCATTATCTTTAGTTAACCTCTACTGAGTGTCAAGCAAGTATGCTCTATCTAAGGAGATTAGAAATTTATCTTCAGTTGTTTTTTTAAAAAAATGTTTCTTCAAAAATCTATTTTGGGTGGGAGCTCTCTGGTTCACACATCTGTATACAGTTGGTGTTCATGTTGTCAGAGTCTCCAGAATAAATGTAACGTTCCTTCTAAAAGGGGTGTAGGCGCGTTGAATGGTGCATGAATACTTTCTGGGCTTTGCGTGTTGTTTATTGCACTCTGCTGATAATTTACTAAATGGTACCCTTGAGATGAAAGAACTGGATATGTCCTTGTAAAGTACCAAACTTGCTCCCTGGGAGTAATTACAAATTGGGAGAAATGGGTGAACTATTATACATTATTGTTCATATTTTTTTTTTAAATGTAAGCATTAAGGAAGGTACATAGGCCTGATTCTATCTCAGTTGATATCTTGTTCTCACCAAAATAATATAATTAAGGATATTGTAGACATAAAAGAATCAATTTCATATACAATTGATATTGTTTCAAATACCGTGCCTTTTGAGATTAATATCCAGCCTTTTGAAAGTCACTTGGGTCCTCATTGAATATAGAGCCAGAATGGCAATTGGCCAACAGGGCAACATCTTCTAAGAAGCCTCTGATTAAAAGACTTGACAAGATTAACCCTAAAAACCTCATTGTTCAAAGATACAGTGTCCTCCTTCGCTCTGTGTAGCTTGATTTAATTTCTAACTTTTCTAAAATATTATATTTCCATATATATACTTTTAAAGAAGTAATTTGTATAAAACTCAATATGATAGCCATGTATTTATTTTCTCTATATAACCGAGTAAAAAACATATATATGCAAACAAACTCTTCCATGAAAAACTAGAAAATTCTCTGTACTGTTTGAGTAAGACAATCCCAATGTACTCTTTGTAATACACGCAGAATGACTGTTATCAGATTATACTCCTCTATTCTGGAGGCTGTCTTTCAGGTATGAGTAAAAGTATAATGGAATCTGTTTCCAGAAAAAAAGTATAATGACCTCTAAGTAACTTCATGAAGTAAGGTCCATATTCCATGTTCTTCTGCAGAGAACACTTGTAATATTCGGTCATAAAGTAGAAAAGGAAAACCTCTCTCCTTCAGAACACCTAGATGTACCCTGAAGGACTGAGTGGGTCCATATCATAATTTTTTGTGAATTACATATTCCTGTTTGTAGGCCTAACCCTCCAACCCTCCAAGCCCCCATTTTTCTTCTTTCTGGAAACTTTGACCATTCTTGTCCTGGAAAAGATTATTGTCCCTCAACATCAAGAAAATAGAGGAGGCTTATTTCTTTGTTTTGGAAAAATTGAAGACTTTAAGACTTCCTAATACAGAGAATAACTGGCTGTGTGTTTTTCAGACCACTTACTGTCCTCTGCAGTGATGAACAGAATCCAAGAACTATGTGCACTGCCAAATCCATTGGAGGCCACCAACCGAAATTCATACTCTGTGTACGGTTGGAGATCTCTCACTTCATAGCTTAACGATGCAGAAGGATTGGAAAATAACCTATATGGGAAAGAAATTCTAAAATTAAGAAGCTTTAGACATTCAAAGGAATAAAGAACAAGTACAGTCTTATAGTAAAGAATTTTCAGGGCATGTCAACATACCTCTCAGTGCTGCAATTTTCTGTCATCGCGTGATACCTCTTTTAAAATAAGCAGTCCTTTGGCTAAGGGTTTGTATTATTGCATTTATATGAGATGTAAATTCTAGTAGTAGCATGGAGTGAATTCTAGTCTAGTATTGAGACTGATTGCCACATGGAATTTGTAGAATAAGTATTATAATTTTGTAGCCATAGTCAGACAGCAGATTTTGTGGGGTTCAGGTGTGTGCCTGCTCTTGGCAATACATATGCTCATGAAAAGTTAAGGGTGAAGGAATCTTACTTGAAGCCTCTATAAATGAAAAATTTGCAAAGCAAATAATGATCTCCTAGGGTGTTGCTTTTTGTTTGTTTGTTTGAACTCTGAAAAGGAGGCTTTTATTTGTTGCCAATGAGAACTGACCTATTGTTAAAAATTTAAGATACAGTGAATTTATGGCTATGTTGTAAAACCCAGGTGACAGTTAGAAGGACGGACGAAGTAGAATGCTTACTCTAGAAACCAGTGGGTGGAGTTGCCGGGCCTCATCTGGAGTTGGTATCTGGGAGAGCCGGGGGCGTTGTTCCGAGCTGGTGTAGACCAGACAACCTGAAGACTGGTTGGAGTGGCAGATGAAAGCCTCGGAGGCAGCACGCCATCTGGAGCTGTCGAAAAACACAGATGAATTAGAGCAGAGAAAACTGTGGAGAACATATGCTGGATGGAATCGAAATGCTCCATATACTGGAAAAACTGTTCCTCAGGATCAACAACAATGTTAAACATGGTCCATTTAATTTAACATTTTCATTCCGGAACTACTGTACTTCCTTATTGTTCATTTCAACACAATTACATGAGTATTTCCCTCTTAAAAGCCACCCCCCCTCAAACAGCAAGACAGATGAGCACGCAGCACATCCCCACCTGTACTTCTGTTTCTCTAATTGAAAACATGGAGGGGATTTAATGAAGCAAATATTAAAGTATCTTTTTAATTTAACTCTTTGTTCAACAATCAAGCAACTGAACAGTGAAGGAGTCCGGATCTTTTACTTCTTCCATTGATGTCACCCATTGTTTACTTAATCACACCACGACCATGAACACAACTGGATTTTTTTTTTTTGAGGAAGGTTTATTAAAATTGTATTTTTCTACAAAGAAAGTAGCATATTCCAGCCTTAATTCTCACTTATGAAAATATGAAAACTAAGCTTCTTTCCTCATGTGTTTTATACAGTTGGTTGCCCCTTCTCACAGTGATGCTGCCTTTATTCAAATATGTTACACGTTGGGGCATAGACTTTTTCTAGTCTAGTTGAATCTCTGGCAAATTCTTCCTGAAGTCAGCATACTTGCTTGATATAATCTGTTAGGGAAATCTATCTGGATAGTTGTAGAAGGCCTAAAAGAAATGAGTAAAGCCTAGTCTATTAAGAAATTAAATTTAAAAAATGGACAAGAAGACTTTGGCTATTAAATAAATTTTTCCAACAGGTATAACTTGAATGAACCTCTCATATCAGAGTGTGTTCCAAAGCTAGTCAGAAACTCAAAAGCAAATTAAGCACAGTTCTGTGCCTTTGGGAAAATCACCAGGAAACTCTGAGCTTATGTTTCTTGTCTTTAAAATGGGGATAATATTTTGCCTTTTTAGGATTGCTGTGAAGACCAGAGACAATGTAAATAAAGCACATTTTATTGGGTCCTGGTAATTATTAATTGTTAGCTATTGTTATTATACTGGACTAATCCGAACTTCCCTTAGCATAATTTAAGTACTACTATAATGCAATTTTTGATTTTTGTAATATAAGTTCTTATTGGCCAAGGATTACTAGAGGCCATTGCTGAAGGAGGGGAAGGAATCAAAACAATGAAAACAACTATCAGGATTCATTTTCAACTTTCATTTATACATAACTTGATGCAGTGTGTGACTTTTATATACCCTCCAATTTGGGAGAACTGGCTTATGAACCATGAGGCTAGTGAATGGCCATGGATGAGAATGGAAGAATTAGATTCCATGTCTCATCAGTCTGTTGTTAGGGTTCTGAATTCATTGATATTTCACTAATTTATTCAGTAAACACTTATTGAGCCTCTACTCTGTGCAAAGTAGTGTTCTTTGTGTGGAGGGTTAACAACACTGAGTCAACCCTCAGTTGACATGACCCCTGACCCTATGGAACCTATGTAATCGGAGAAAGCGAGTGATGAACAAATAGATACCGATGACCCTACCAGATGGCACTAAGTGCTCAGGTGAAGACTAAAGCAGGGTAAGTAGAGAGAAAGTGAAAAGGAGTGCAGATTTTAGTTATTACACAACAATTCAAATTAGACAGGAGAGCCATAGGAAGAACAGGTCATTAGGTGACATTAGAGCAGAGACCTCAGTAACATAAGGAGGTGGTCATGAGAATGTCTACCTGAATGTCTACCTGCCATTTGGAGGAACAGCAATCCAGCCAAAGAGCAGGCAGGGCAAAGGCAGCAAGGAAGGGAAAGCACTGGCTGTGTGTAACAAGCAGTGGAAAGAAGCCAGCGTGACTGAAACTAACTCAGGAGAGGAAGAAGAAGAGAAGAAAAGCTGGAGAGCTAGGCTCGGTCTAGATATCTCTAGAGCCTTCTTAGGGCTACACCTTGAAAGTCAAAGTAAAGGCTTTGGGCTCCATTTTAAACGGGGTTGGGAGCCACGGCAGGGTCTTAATCAAGGAAATGTCATGATTCTAAACAAATAAAGGCCACTCTGGCTAAGTAAGAGTGACTTTCTAAGTTGAAGAGAGAGGGAATTCTTTAAAAAGCGAAAGCTTTTCTTTCTAAATTTTGGAAGTATAGTTTTAACATCTGTTACAACCCATCACAATTATTCCTCAATCACAATCATATAATTATACAGATTTGGTAATTATTGATCAGGGTAGATAAGCTAAGAGACAGACACAACTGAACTAAAATAAAATGTCTACTCTGATTCCCTGTGAAAAAAAGCAGTAAACAAATACAAATATCTCTCTTTTTTTAAATTTACAATTAAAAAATTATTTATTTTGGTTACTAAGTTGAAAAAATTTACACTTCTTACATAAATTTAAATATTTTAGGGAGCTAGATAATGTTAGTTTTCCAAAGGAGACTGGATTTAGGAGTCAGATAGCTAAAGTTTCAAATCTCATCCTCACCAATTCAGTTCACAAAATTCAAAGCTGATTACATTTTGGCAAGTTCTTAACCTCACTGATGTAAAGTCATTTCATTTATAAGTGTACGGCCAATAATACTGACTCTGTAGAGTTTTTAAAGAAGTTAAATTTGTAGCAATTAACTAAAATGGTGCAAGGAGCATAGTTTACTTCGTGGTAAATTCTGGTGTGTGTACCCTTGTGAAGCCACAGACTTTTGTCCCAGGATGGTAATGTGTAGATAGATAGATAGATAGATATGTAGATAGATAGATAGCTAGATCAAGGTAATAAGCTTTAGTGAAATTAATGAGTAAAATTAATAAAAGAATTTTTAAATAGAGCCACACTTAAAGAATCTGCAAATTGTTTTTCTTGGTCCAGGCACAGATTAATAAATTAAATGCTCATCAGTAAGAATAAATGCCAAAAGAATAGTTACCTGCTAATGAAAAATTAATCTGAATTTGATCATTTCTTTAAACATTTAAGCAATAATTTCATCGAGATTTCTTTATAATGGTACAACCTCTACCTTAAACACTGGATCAAATATTCATAAACCATGAATTATGACAGTGTGGCTAGCCAATTAAATATCTGAACTTGTAATAAATTAAAACTTCATATACTTCTTAATTTCAAATAACCTTCAAGTTGCCTTCAAAAAGGCAAGATCAAGGAATTTATTTTTTAGAGTAACTAAATGTTTAGAGACAGTGAATACAAATTGTTAATTTTTTTATGAAAATTTTCCATAATAAAAATTATTTTCAGGTAATAGTAACTCAATTTAATAGAATATTTGTTCCTGCAATAAGTTCAAAATATCTTAAAGAAAATTCTTCTTAAATGTTATGATTTTTAGGGAAAATAAAAATGTTAAGGAAAATAAAAATGTGTTGTAGTAGGTCGCAGGTTTTAAGATACATATAATTTATTTCAACTTGCTATTAACTTTATGTCTTTCACATCCACATGTGGTAGGGAAACTGGATATAGTGTTTTATGACAAAATAAATTTTCAGAAAAATGTACAATCTTAATTTTACAAGGTATAAATTACTCATTCCTTAAATTATAACCTTTCAGTTCGAATTGGGCTTGAGTTGTCAGAATACCACTTTACACACAAAAAACTAAGTCAGGGAGGCATGGGGAGAAGGCTGGAAGCAGGGAAGTTACCTATTGCAGTCATCCAGGCTAGCAGATGACAGCAGCTTACATTCAAGTGCCAGCAGTGGAGATGGGGGCATTAGTTTGCGGTTCAGTTGACTGTGGCGTGTGTCGCTGACAGACAATAAAGGAGTCAAAGGTGATGCCAATGTGTTCGGCCCAAGCACCTAGGTGACTGGCACCTGAGAGGAGAAATGGGATAGGGAGGGGATCAAGAGTTCTCTTTTGTCCACATTACATTTAAGAGCTTTCTTACACAACCACAGTGGCTACACCAAGGACGAAGTTGCAGATGTGAGTCTGGATAGGAACTGTGGATCAATGTCCATGTGGTATTTCATGGCCGAGACGTGATGAATTGAACGAGGGGGTGAGTGTAAATAGAGCGAATGTAGAAGAGGTCTGAGCAGTGAGGTCTGGGGTCCTCCAAAATTTTGAGGGGTTGGGGGAGGGGGAGGTCTCTGCAACAAAGGAGATTTACTTACGGGAGTGAGCACTGAGGTAGGGGAGAAGCTAAGAGAAGGCGCACTCTGGGAGCCAAGTGAAGAAAGCATCTCCAAAAGGCCTGCTCGACTCTGTCAAATGTGCTGAGTTTAAGGAAGGAAGAGACTAAGAATTAAGCTTTGCCTTTGGCCAAGTGGATGTGACCTTGTCAAGAACAGATGCAGTTTGGTGGGCATGGCAGTTTGATTCGGGAAAACTGAAAAGAGAATGAGAGGGAAGGCAATGAGTGGGTAGAGTTAGCCTAGAAGACTCCTGAGGGATTTTGTTCTAAAGGGGAGAAGAAAATGGGGCAACACTTAGAGAAGCTTCTGGTATCAGACGAAGGCTTTCTAGACACTGGGAGAGGCTGCAGCGTTTGCATGCTTCTTGGAATGACCCAGAAGAGATTAGGGGAAATGATGATGTAGGAGAAGGAAGAATAATTAATCGCCAAAGCAAAGTCCGTGTGTGTATGTGAGAGAGAGACGAGCCAAGGCACGTGCCAACTGAATTGAGAGCTGGTGCACGTGGGCTGTCGAATAGAGGAGGGACAGCCCACCACTGTGCAGAAGTGAATACAAGCTGCAGATGTAGAGTTAGGTAGATCTGGTGATGGGAAAACAGCAAAGGTCTCTTCTGATGGCATCTGTTTTCCCAGTGAGCAAAATAAAAGCAAAGGCATCCGCTCTGTGCCAAAGTGTGGCAGTGAACTGGTTGCTTGAACAGAGAAGAAATGGTATGAAGTAGTTCTCTCGGGTAGTGGAAATAGGACATACCTAGGAAAGGCAATAATGTGGCTGTCCAGGGCCAGATACCCGGTAACTTAACTATAAATCTTTGGATTGAGGGACATTCGTTGCCAAAAGACTTTTTAATTGATATTTTGTCTGTGAGTACAAATACTTATAACCATGATGATTTCTTATTTGATATATATTCTTTCATTGATGTATAACAAATGCACACATATCAAAAGAGCTTGGGCAAAAAGTAATGTGCAAATTGCATATAATGTATAACATATAAAACCATGTCCCTCATTTGATGGTTTTTTTGTCTAACTTTTCTGTCAAGGAATATAATATCACTGACAATCCAAATTCAGAATAAGAATCAGCTCTGATAAGTCATCAGCATGAAAAAAATTAGAGTTTTAAATATTTACACAAAAATCCTTCAAGTGTTAAAAACTGCATTACCATGCTGTCGGGAAAGAAAAAATGCCCAGAAGATGCTCCGTAATAATAATAATAAAGTATCTTGGATTCTCTTTTGAGTGATAACAAGAAAATGTGCTCCGTTAAATTGGTCACACTCCGATTATATAAAATCCCAAAATATTTCCAAACAAAGTGATCATCTTAAATTACTGACATATAACTATTCATTCTCTGCATCCTTTCAGTAACACTGAATTCTGGCAACGTTTTTTCCCCCTCCGGTTAACCCCTTTTATCCTAGACCTATTCCTCTGAGGGTCTTTAGCATCAAAGCAATAACTGGGAACCAGCCATAATTCCACCCCTGGTTTCTTAACGCAAGAGCCATGTATCTATCAGCTTGATATACTGTCTCCAAGATGCTATGTTGCTCAAAAAGCTTCTCTCAAGTTTAATATGACCCTCACGAGGCAAGCACTCTACAACCTCGTGAATCAACACATCTTGTCCAGTAAATACTAATTCTACAACGGCAACTGGGCTACCTCAATCTATAAATTCGAAGGAAAGGTGTTTTTACTAAAATTTCAAATTTAACCTTTTTTGGAAGGCAAAATGCATATAGACCATTAAGCAATAAATTAAATCACAGAGTGGACTAGTCTAGATGGTATAATCTTTTGAATGTCTGATTGCATTAAACTTTTGTATGATGTACACTTGTAGACTCTTCCCTAAACAAACAAACAAAATGCCCCAAATGTTCGCTCCATACAGATTTATAGCACTCTTGGGAGGAACTCTAAAAAGCAAAAACAGAGGCTTGTTTTTCATGTGGCCAGGGACTACCAAAGCTATAGTGACCAGAAGAAGAAATTTGTGGGGAAAAAATGAATTCACATTTTTTGCATATTCACATTCAAATATGCTTCACATACACACCAATGTCTCAGGACAGCCCACCAACTTGTTACTACTACAGTGTGATTTGGGGGTGTATGAGTGTGCATTTCAAAATACTGGAATAAAATGCTGCATTAAGGTATTAAAGAAGTCTATAGTATTTTGTATTAAATTCACACCTGTAATAAAGGATATTGAATGCCACTCTGCACAAGGTTCTTTGCTGGGGGTAGGGAAAGGGCAGAATAAACAGAAAGGGGGATTAGATCACCAACTTTTTATTTAACAGAGAGACAAGACATGACTCAAATAGCACAGAATGTGTACAGAGCATAAAAGAGGTGTAAGTGCTTCAGGAGTTTTAGAAGTTAGAAATTCACAACCAAATATGCACTGGACCTTGGCTTTCAGAGGAACAGACACGGTCATGGGGAATTGTTAAGTAGCTCACGTGGAGTCACCATGTCCTCAGCCTAATTCCAGTGCCCAGGATTCCCATCACCTCTGCTCGTGCTCATTCCAAGCAGATGTCATGCTTTCTACTGGTTTCACTTAAAATCTGACTTCAGCCCAGCTCACACTACTCTCTCATTTCAGAGATTAGATGGTTGGCATCCTCATTTAGGTGTCCCTGTTAACAAAGAGAAACCATGGCCTTTCATCTATATGCATCCTGGCTGCATCGCTGAATAGCCTGGCACATAGTCAAAAATCCCTGGATTACACATTTTCCTCTCATTTTCTGAAATAGCTACATATGAGCAAGGATTTTAAATTCTAGTTTCCAGAATGGAAAATTAAAGTTCAGACACATCTATTGAGTCGTTGAGTCATAAACAAATTGAAAACAGAAGGCAAGACTCCATTTCCCGTCACTAAACCATATGTCATTAAAAAAGATATTAATTATGAGGAATATGCAGATGTGCTAACAAATGGACAGTCAACCTTGAACACAAGGATGTACAAATAGAGCAGCATTAAACAGTGACAAGTAGGTTAAAACAGATTTAATGTTAGCGAAAGAGACTCTCATAAGAGTTAACTTTTGGAACACATACTGTGTGCCAGGTTCTTTAACATGATTATTTCCAATCCTTATAAGAGAGAACAAATATTAAACACATTAAATAAATATGAAAAAACCATTTACAATATTAAACAGATTAGTTTTTGTAAAGGTTGGATTTATTTTCTGTCCAAGTCATATTCTTCAATAGTACTTTCTGGTCTTATTTCTTTATCATAGCATCTCATTATCTATGAGGAACTTCACACAGAACTACTAGTATGAATTTGCCAGTCCTCAAGAAGGAGTCAAAGCCCACAGAAATTCAATGAAATGCAAAATGGAGAGGCCTTTACATTAGTAAGAGAAATAGATGTTTGAAAATTAAATGTTACCTAGAGGCATGTCATGGAAGTGATCTTTGACCACAGAAAGGTCAAAGCATTTTGAATTTGGAGGGCAGATAGCTTAAATGCTACCAAGTCTAACTTCCCACCAAATAAAGGATTCTTGCCTAAAACATCCCAAACAAGTGACGTTCAGGTGTCTGTTCATTACCAGTGATAGGAAAATAGTTGTTTTGTAAGTCACCCCATTATATTATTGTTCTTCTTGTTGGTTAGTTCTTTCTGAGGGAGAGCTAAAAACTGTATTATTTCTACAAAACTTAGGGTAAATATAATCTTTTGCCCATATCGGGACCTTCTGAGAGCAAAACAGGGGACTGTTAATAACCAACATGGGTGAATTGAGCTGCAGCAGGTATGAATTGGGACCATCTTGGGCAGTGGGTACATGTGGTTGTTCGTGCTAATGACACTGAACTCTTTGGGACCTCGCCTGAGTCACGCTGATCCCCGAGAACAAGCCATCACTACCGTTAGGGATAGAACTTCAGGCATTTTTAACCAGTCGTCCTCTTTTCCACTAAATTTCCCCATTTCCGGTTAAACATCTCTGTTCCCTCCAACGAGTTTCATATAAGAGGATTCCTCAACCACTATCTAGCCATGTTACCTGATTTGGATGTGTTCCATTTTGATAATGTCCTTTCAAACCATCAAGCGTTATACCTAAACTAAACCCTCCCTGTGTATTCTGACCAGGGCAGGACACAGGCATACTCTGACTTTCCTTCCTTCAAGTGACGCGGCTGAAACCTCACCGAGCATCTGAATTTTGGCCTGCTTGATATTGGAGTTCATCACTGTCATTCAGATTGGCTGTGTGGTTGATTCAAAATGGTCTTTGGATAGCTAAAGATGCCAAATCAATGATTTTTCAATGGACACATAGAATCTCGGAGGAATGTTATTAAAGAAGCAAAGTATTTAAGTAGATATCGTAGTGCCTAGGACAGTGCTTTGTATATGAAAGATGTTCTGTAAAAATGGACAGAATAAATGGATGAATAAATGGATAATGGATGAGTTGGCAAGAAGAAAGATGTGCCGGAAGAAATCTTTAACCTAGGACCCTAATAATTGTTCGGATCCAGACCCTATTTCCCATTTACAAATACAGACTCAATTATCTGAAAATGAATGCTTTTTTCAACATAAAAGAGATTAATTGCTTGGAAAATAACTAACACAGCAAACATCAAATTAGATCTGAAATACCACTTTACAAAACATTCATTTTATCACTGATTTCTGTCAATGTCTCTGTTTCACAGACGTGAAAACTGAGGTTAGAAAAAGTTAAGCAACATGTCTGAAGTACATGACTAGTAAACAGCATCCTATAGTTTCATACATGTCTCTTTCGTTTCCAAGACCATAATTCATCTCTCAACACCAAGGTGAAGCTTAAATTTAAGTCCAGCCATTGGTTTTCCCTCTAGTACGCCAAAGTAATGGTAATATAAGCTACTTGAGAGCAGAGATCTTTTCATTTCTTTCTGTAAACTTTAGAGCACTTAAATTTTGAGAATTCAATATTGCTCATCAAATAAATATTAAAGAAATGCTAAAATTTAGTTCTTGCAGAACAGAGCCCCCTTTTAAAAGCATGTATTTTTCTAACTATAAAATAACGCATGTTCATGGTAGAAAATTTGAAAGTTACCAAGCAAATGAAGAAAACAGTTATCCATAATTACACCACACAGAAATAGCCATTGTTAGACTCTTTCCTGTCTATCTTCTCTCTGTATATATAGTTAAATATATATATAATATATCATTTGAAATGATTATGCTGAATATTTTTAATATGTTATTTTGTAAACTTTGCTCACTTTACAGTGTATAGTGAAAACTCCCTATGTCATTAAATAGTTTTTAGTAACATAACTTTTCAAAATAATTGCATGTGACATTTTTATAAATGTAGAGTTTTCACTTAAAGCTGATATTGATATAGAATATCATTTTCAGTATTATAAATAATATTCAGAGTATCCTAATAAATGTACATTTTGTTTTGCTTTTTAGAATTGTTGAGTCAATAGGAATGAGTATTACCACCATTTCAGATATAAGCTGATAAACTGCTTTTCAGAAAGTTGTGTTTACTTATACTCCTATAGTAAGGTATGAATGATTCATTTCCCAGTATCCCCATCGAAATGAGTATTTCATATATGTGTGTATTTATGTATACTTATGCATATATAATATACAATAACATAACTATAGCATTAGAAACATTATTATATAATTATATGTTATTTAAAATACATATAATATAAAATATATACATTTAACATTATATTACATAAATATACTGTATAATTACATAAAATATATAAATTTAATAATATTTTAGATATATTATAAGATAATGATATGACATAATTACATATAATTTATATAAAGTATGTATGTATATAAAATATACAATCTATTAAGTCAGTAAATAATTAAAAGGCAACTACTTATAAGCCAGGCACTGTCCTATGCTCTGGGAATATAGTGATGAACAAATTAAAACAGTTTTATTAAGGAGAGAGAGACAATAGGAAAAAAAAAAGAGATAGAATCATTTCTTTTTTCCCCCCGCTTTTTATGAGTTCTTTTTATTCCCCAGCTTTATCGAGGTATAATTGACAAATAAAACTGTATATTTAAAGTATACTGTGGGATGAATTGACAGATGTAGACATTGTGAGGTGATTAACACAAACAAGTTAATTAACACATCCATCACCTCACAGTTACCTTTTGCGTGTGTGTGTGGTGAGAACATTTTAGCAAATAAGAAGTAGTTCTAATGTAAGGGATTGGGCGTGATGAGGGAGGAGGTGGAGGCAAAGCTGATACTTTAGGTGGGGTGGGGGGGAGATCATATTTGAGCTGAGACTTATGAATCACTGGGGGATGCACATCTCGGGCTGGCCCAAGACAGGGGCACGCTTGGCCTGAGCCTGGAAGGCGGTGTGGCTTGAGCACAGCTAGTGAGGCAGAAACTGGGAGGAAAAATGTACAGAGGATTTGGTGATGGAACAGAGGTGGGAACGCAGAGGGAGAAAGAAGCCTGAATCCTAAATTTCAGGTCAAAGTGACTAACTAAGATGAGATCGTTTTCTGAGATGGGTCTACTGGGGAGGAGTGTTTGGTATGCACTGCATTCATTTGACCTTAAAATTGGACCATGAATTAGAAGGTGTGAGTATTGCATTACTTTTACACTTCCTTGTGATTGCTCTAAGTGCCAGGCTGGGACTCAGTCATGGGTATCTTGATTTAAAACTCCATCTTTTTTCTTGTTTACCATGCAGCCTCCTGAGAACCCACTTCCTGGTTCATGGATGGTAACTTCTTGCTGTGTCTTCACAGCAAGGGGCTTTTGGGGGCCTCTTTTATAAGAGTACCAATCCCATTCATGAGGGCCCCACCCTCATGACTTCCCAAGGTCCCACCTCCTAACACCATCACATTGGGGTATAAGGTTTCAACATATGAACTTGAGGATGACACAAACATTCAGACCATAGCAGATAGGTGACTTGCACAAGTGCATATAGCTAAGAAGTGGTTGAACTGCTGTTTGAATCTAGCAACTTGTCTCCAAAACCCAAGCAAGTACCTGTTATTTTAAGCAACGCCTTTTAAAGTGACTCAGTAAGCCAGAATCTTGCCCCTACTCACACGCACAGAAAGAGTTTTGCCTCCTTTCCCTGCTTCTTCCCCATCTGTCCTCAGGAGTCCAAAGAACCAATTCTGAGTGTGGGTATTGCTTTGAGGAGTGGAGAAATCTTATAGCTAGGAGGTTTGGAATGAAGACATTTTTGAAGCTTATTTATTTTTTTTAAATGATTATGTCATTTAAATCTTGAGGAGGCTTATTTGGGGGTAGAGATTTGGAAAAATTGCCCCTGTCTTCCTTAGTCTGTCTCAGTTTCTCAAGGATTTTTTTCCCCTCTCTTTTCAAGGTACCTTTGGCTCTCAGATCTCCCAGAAAGGTCTCCAGAGAAAAATAGAAAAACAAGATGCTTGGCAAGGGCTACAGGTTTTATGGATCCAAGTTAAAAAAATGATGACATTCTCTCAAGGTTGTCACCAGGGTCATAGAGAAGTATTTAGGACAAAAGCCCTGCCTAGAAAGCATGTGCATAAAATAAAAATTTTGTAAAAAATCCATCATTTACCTCTTAGCCCAGTGACAAAACATTATGGAGTATGTCGTTGAATAAAACCTGAAGACAGTACTTTTATCTTTGGTCTTTCACTGGCTCATTTGGGTTTACATTTCTGAGGGAAACCCAAAACCTCACCAACATTTTACTGGTGTGAGACTACCTCAATCAAAATTGGTGCAAATATTTGTCAAAAGTTACACAAAACCCAACTGGCAGATCTCACATGGCTCCAGTAATTGTTCTTCATGAAATGAAAAATTACCCCCATGTTCACTAAGAATGCTTTATTTAGAATGGAAAAGAAGCAGGAATATCCCTAGTTACAGTTTATAATAAGAGTAATATAGAAAGGGGCAGCAGGGGTGAGTCAAGGGCACCAGAATAAAAAGACACCACTGAATACTAACTGCTATTGACCATTTTGAGAAATGAAAGATTCCACTTCATATCAGCATCCATAGGACCAAGGCAACGTACCTCTACCTTCATTTCTCTTTGTGGTTTAAGATTAAAGAATTGCTTAAGATTACTCTGCAAGACAGTTTCAGTGAATTTGTCAACCAGGAAACCTCAGACAGACGGAAGTCATCCTCCGCTAATTTTGAAATACCCCAAAGCTGCGAATGATGCAGCTCACCGCGCTCAGAGAAAAATACGGACTTTGAATTTCATTAGATACATTATTTGTTCAGCTGGGAGTGGAACTGTCTCTTTGTCAGACTAATTAGAGACCCTAACGTTGGTGGTCATAATGTCCAAAAGATTTTTTTTTTTGTTACATCTCAAGCCACCAACCAAATTTTATTCTTTTTCCTTGGAGAGACTTCCTTGATTTAGACACTCTATTTAAGCCTTTGCTTTTGACATTTGAGTTCCTCTTAGTATTCCTAAGAGTACTTCTTAGTCTTCCTATTATTTTGAACACCATCCTACTCGTCCAAATTAGTTTCCAGGCAGCACAGATTAAATTATTTTTCCCTGAAAATCTGATTACTTGGGCCCTTTGTGTAGAGGACTGGTTATAAAGGTCATCTTAACAATGGGATTGGACCTAATATTCAAGTTGATTAATTAATTACTCAAATAATAACTAGATCTAGCCTTAAAACACTCAGATTATATATCGGGCCTCCCTTACCTCAATGGGCCATTAATTTCACATTCTCTATTAGGAAGACTAAAACAATAGTCATCAGCAGGATAAAAAATGCTGAGACTTCTAAGAACTGATTTCAGATCATAAATTGTAGAGTTAGAATCAGAATTTGAGAATATAAAACGATGCTCATTTGACCACAATCATGATCAATAACTATGTGTAACTTAGTTTATGTGATTCAAATCCATAATCAGACTATTAGTGAGTTATTTGTTTCTAGTAATTTAGCCACACAAGTGCTAAATTTTATAGCGCTGGTATCAGAAAGTATATGGAATTAATACCAAGGAATTTTGTCAGTTTTAGGTTTATATACCTGGGGAATTCAGAAGTAGAAAATACATGTATTAATATTAATAACACTTCTTTAATGTATATGTAGCACAAATTACAATACCTACTTTTGAAGACTAGCATGGTAATCAAAACATAGCTTTGCCTAGAAGAAAGCATAGATCATCCCCAATTCCCAAGAATCTTCAATTAGTAATTTCAAAAATGATTATTAGGTATATTGCATAAACATGACAGGATCCACCTGCACCTTAAAAGTTTAATTCAAATGTTTCCTTTACTTCAGGAATCAGTAGCCATTAAAAAGGGGGTGCTAGTTTGTTGCTACCCATTCTGGTCACTTATGGTTGGAGGATATACCTTTGCGAAGTAATACACAATTACTATGTGACCAGCATTATGTTATATTCTTTGCATGCATTTATCATACATAATTCCCTCAGTGTCAAACTTATGAGGTACTTACTACCATTTCTCCTGCTTTATGGCAAGAAAAAAATGAGGCAAAGCATATATGATTGTATAACTTAATTTCTTAATTTGAACCCAATCTGGTTGATTTTAGAATCCATGCTCTTAATCACAAGGGTAATTTGCTTGTGTGTGAGTGTATATATGTGTGTAGGAATTACAGATAAACAGAGGAGATAAAGAATATGGTACTTTTGTGTGTATCATTTTTATCCTGTATACAATTTTTTTCTCCCTCAAGCAACTTCTAATCTCATATTTTCTCAGGAACTAAGAATTGGCAAATGTTATTTTTTTATTTGTTTTCTAAGCAAGGAAGGATTGACAAAAAGAGAAAAGTTAACTTCAGATTATCAAGAATGTTTCACCGGACAAATGTATTTAAATTTTAGAGATTTAAATACATTAAATACAAATGTATTTAAAATTTAGAGATTTTAGCCTAGCCAGCATCAATTCACTGATTCTACAGTAAGGACTGTGTTTGGCCATGTCACCAACAGACAGAATAGCAGAAATAACTGTATGTTTTATTAAAAACCTGTTTTTGTCTCTCTCTCTTTTTTTTAATCTTAAACTCTAATTTAGTTGTTGTTCCCTTAGGTACGAAGTACACAGTTCATAATTCATTTGATATAAAATGTCAGTTTAGATTCTTGCCTGTCTTTGATACATGAGAAAAAACATGTACATTTCAATTTCCTCAATGCCAGAAATACCAGGAATAACCCCCCGCTGTGCGTCTCAGAGACCTCTGTGTTAAATTAAACATCAAGATCCCGAAACTGTGGGGAAGGAGATTTCCAAGACAGAGAGTACAAATACATGAGACAGAGGGAGACAGCTAATGCCTTTCCTATCAGTGGCGTGATATCTCCCAGAGAGCATCTTTGATTCTCAAATTAGTCCTCACTTATAATTTAATATACCACAACCAGTCTGCTGTTTCCTTCCATGTGGCTTTCAGAGGCGATGGTTGGAATCATCAAGGAAAATAAACATTTTGATGTTTGGGGCTTGGTTTAATTTTCAACCTAACTAGTGATAGTTTATGTATATTCTGTGCTTATTATTATGTGTCACGCTTTCTATTCTTTAAAAAAATAGTCAGGCACTTACTTCTATGCCAGCTGATCTTCCCAGGGCACACCCATCCTTTCCCCCTTAACCAAAACCCACTGAGGATGGTTATGTGATGACAAAATCACTTTTCAGATGAACAAATTGAGGTCTAGAGAGGAGATAACTTTCCCGGGGTCACGTGATCAATAAATGAACACGCTGGGGATGGTGGGTGGTGGTGAAGTTCAAAGTCAGATAGTTTGACAGATGCTGCAGTCAATGTGCTTAACAAATAAACAGTTTAAGACACACGCTTCCTTGATTTAGAGAGTCAAACATGTGAACGAGAGTCAAGCCTTCTTTTGTGGATATACCCTCAACCTCAGGCTTTCATGAGGAAGGTGGTCCTCCTTCCTGAGGGCCCAGAAGACACAGAAGGTCCTTCCTGAGACCACATCAGGGAACGATTCCCCTACATGCTCATACTGTTCATACTGCTGGGCTCGCCAATATTCCACGTGGAATTAAGCGTCCTCATCTGACTGATGTGCTTTTAATCTGTTCTTGAAACATTGTTTTAGCATGGGGAGAAAAAGATTCATTCAGTCAGTCATTCCTTTCTACAAATATGAGCTTTCTTGCTCTTTCTATGAATTTTAAAAATTCTTCCAAAATTAACATCATTAGATAAACTCAGACTCTCTTTATAAGAGTGTAAATTATGTACAATCAGAAGATCTGTTCCTTTCCCTTGATATATAGAGAGCATTAACACAGGAAATTCAATTTTAATATAGGCCCAAAGAGAGGACAATTTAGTAATTAGCAATAACGACACCATTCTTACACACTAGTGTTTGGGATAAATGTATTTTCACAAGTTCTAATGAGATTGTCTGTTGTACACCTACACAAAAGCCTCTGCACCAGCAATTCAAATCTGAAAACTTAAATTTTCTATTACGAGCCAAAGAAAGAAGTGTACATTTTCACTCATGTCACTTGAGAGCTAAAAATTGAGAAAAAGAAAAATTTTCAGAAAAGTTAAATGCGTCTTTTCTCCTAAATAGATAAATATGAGGTTCTTTTAATATTCTCTTCTTCTAACTAGAGTTTATCTTAGATATAAAGTCATGGGGGAATATGAAAGAAGTTGGTCGAAATACTTGGTGGGCAAGTAAGTATCTGTATCCACACACTGGGAAAGGATGTTCCAACTGGTCAACTCCATAACATTGTTTCTGCTTAGTGCTTCTTTGTAAGGCTATAAAAAGTCTGCTTTAACTGAATTTTCTTCTTCTCATTAGATTGTAAACTTTAAGCATTTTTGGGTCATGAAGCCAAGTGAGAACAGGTCTCTAGTTCACTGGCAACAGGTTCTGAACACCTGATACTTCAACCAAACAATTCTGTTGAAATTATATTTGGTACCACTGTAGAGTCAAGCCACATAGAAATGGTCAGTGGAAGGTGTTTCAAATAGATAAGAGTGCAGTGGCCCAGAACCAGGTTTCTGTAGCCAGTCTCTAGGTTTGAATATGGTCTCTGCTATTTACTAGTTGCCTGACCTTAATGAACTAGTTGCAAGCCAATCTCTTTTCCTCAGCTTCCCCATGTGTAAGTAGGGATAATAGTATCCCTTTCCTCATAAAGTTTTCAAGAAATAAGTGAGTTAATATATGTAAAACAACACCTGCATCTAGAAAGTACTATCTGAGAAGTCATTATATCAAAGAAAATTATTTTTATCAAATAAAATATGACATCATCTTAATTGTTGTCTAGGCACCCGGAGAACAAATTCAGCCAACTTTGTGGAGTTGTATCTGTGAACTCCTAGAAGGAAGAATCTTAAGTACGAGGTCTGATAGACAGCAAACTCTGGAATTCAGGATAAAGACATCACTGACTTGAGGAAACACATTTAAAAATCCCACAGAGGAGGGGAAGCCACAAGATGTTCATTAAGGAAAATTCCCCAGAGGGAGCAGACTCAGGCTTTAGTTACATGGGGTTCCTTCTAACAGATGTTCTGTGTAGGGATGCAATAGCTGAGGAAATTCAGCTGACAGTGTCTTGACGGTAGGGCCGGTTAGTGCCCCCTTAGGGCACAAAACACCACGCCTGTTGCTTTTTGTACCACAGGTAGGACTCAGCCTCTGAAACTGGTCATCCATGGTATCTCTTTCTGCCCCACTCAGGGAGACTGGGAGCAGTATGTCAGCTCCCACCAACTGGAAAGACCTCAGGTCTTGAGAATGGAGCTTCTAGAATCAAAGACACATTGAGCGTAGGGGCCCGTTCCACCTATTTTCCCTCAGTAATTCTGTGTCCCAGTGATAAGTGTGGCATAGAGCCATAGATAGGATCATGTCATATTTTTTATTTGAAGGTATTTTAAAAATGATCTAGTTCAGTGGTTTTCAAACTTGGGCATGCATTCCAACAACCCAAGGTGGGGGGCATCTACTAAAATATAGATTGTTTGGCCCCATCCTCAGAATTTCTGAGTCAGTAGGTTGAAGAAGGGGCTCCAGATCTGCATTTCAAACAAGTTCTCAGGGAACACTGATATTCCTAGTCTGGGATCACACTGCGGGAACCACTGATCTAGGTCAAGTCTGTCATTTTAGAGATGAGAAGCCTGCATCATAGTCAAGTAAAGTTATTTAACTCAGCCCAAAGAGCGAATTAGTGCAAGAATCATTGCTAGAGCTGAAAGCAGCGGAGAAGGGTCTCAGAAGATTGCCAGATGAAGAGGTTCAGAGGAGCACCTTTGGAATGGGGTCCACAATTTCATCATCAAGGTCGTTATTTCATTTCACATCGGGTTTGCTTCCTGAGGTTTACACATTTGAGAGCTCGAACAAAAGCAAACACATATGTTGAGCTGCCACAGTTTGGTATGATTTTCAAGAAGTTATTAAACTTCTCTAAAGCTCACTACATTTTTCCTTTCTCTCAAACATCTTGCAATTTAAACTCATTTGTTTTTAAGTGGCAGGAAACCTAACACACACAGGCTTAAATAATGAAAGGGGTTGGCCCCTGTGATGGAATAATCCAGGGAAAAAGTTGATTTTCGGCAGAACCACATTCATGGGATCAAATGGTATCACCAGAATCCCGTCTACCTCCTTCCCTCAGATCTGCTCTGCTTTTTTCCATGTTGGCTACCTTTTCAGACCTTCTGAGGGGCGATACGACTGGTGGCAGATTCAACTGAATCCCAGGTTAAAATCCAGGGCATGACCTATGCCTCTGTTGGCTATACTGCATCTCATTGACCCTGACTGGAACATCTGTAATACCTGAAAACAATTACTGTGGCCAGGGGCTTATGATGTTCTTAGCATGTGAGGGTC
The DNA here is from genome assembly GCF_949987535.1 of Balaenoptera acutorostrata. Taxonomy (NCBI): domain Eukaryota; kingdom Metazoa; phylum Chordata; class Mammalia; order Artiodactyla; family Balaenopteridae; genus Balaenoptera; species Balaenoptera acutorostrata. The sequence continues at coordinate 184,024,605 of NC_080064.1, read as the reverse complement.
CAGGGTGCTCAGAGGGAAATTGGAACACTGTAAGCAAAAGAGGATGGAAAGGGTGATGGCATATTGGATGCAAAAATAACACAAGGCCATTGTTACAGCACTACTAATTTAGTAGAATGTGCCCAGAGGCAATGTAAATGGTGAGAGGGATCTGGAAAGAAGAAAAGAAAAGGAAAGGAAAGGAAAGGAAAGGAAAGGAAAGGAAAGAAAAGAAAAGAAAAAAGAAAAGAAAGAGAAAGAAAGAAAGAAAGAAAGAAAGAAAAAGAGGGAGAGAGAGAGGGAGGGACGGAGGGAGGGAAGAGAGAGTGAGAGAAGAGACAGAGAAGATCAACTATGAGTCCTCTATCCATCACCATCCATCCATTCATTCTGTCCTTGCCATGGAATTATACTCCAGTAGATAAGCATGATACATACATATGAAACATTTAAATAAAAATGGAAGATGGTGTAAGTTCCAAGATGATCAAAGTGTAAAGAGGAGCGCTCTCAAAAAGTGCGCACTAGACACCCTCACATTTCTATTTTCATTTAGTTCAGTTAATTCATAATCATGAATATCATAGTGGCTGTTTGCCCACTGCTGTCACAATGTGTACTTCGTTAAGTGTGTAGAGAACCTTCAGACTCTGGCTGATCTATATCTCTTTGTAGAGATACAGTAAGAATCTTCTTGAAGTTCTTAAGGAAAAGAGATTGGAAATATGGTCTTTAAGTACCTAAGATATATAAAGAAGTTGTCTCACTTTTGTAAAAATATTTATGCAGACAGGTAAATGCTCATAGAATTTTATGCAAGACAGGCATAGAGTCCGTCTATGATAACAAAGGAAAAAGAAAAGAATAAGAGATTATTGTTTTAAAAAAAAGCAAAACTTTCTTCAGGGCACTATAAGAATTCAAATAAAACTTCAAGTTGCTTTCAAACTGCAGAGCCAGTCAGACAGACATGATTTTTTTTAACCTTAAAGTTATAGATAAACCTTTATTCCAAGATAAAAAAAAAAAAAAAAAAACAGAAAGGGGAATTGTACTTATTCTTTTTAAAAATATGATTTTTCAATATCAATGGAACTTAAAGGGATAATATTTCCCACCCCTCTCCCCTGGTAAAGTAGAAGTGTGATTTTTTTTTTTTTTTTTTGTCTCTCTCTTGCCCCAGGATGCTCTAAAGATGGCACTTAATTGTGTGTGTGGGCCTGTGTGTTTCTATACAAACCACACGAGAGTATGCAAATGCGGGAGGCTGGCAGCCCTTTGCTGGAGGCTTGTTGAGTCCACAGTAAGCACACTTCAAAGTTCCCTCGTCTTCTTCCTGGCTCAGAAGTTAGTCTCTTTCTACAGTGTTTTTATAAGCAGGACGTTCATTGCCAAGATGGTGAATATGGAAAGTGAGGAAAATTCCACAAGTTGTAAAATAGAAATGTATCCTTCTCTTTGGCTTATGTAATTTTACAAACACACACACACGGAGACACAGAGCAGGGTAAATAAACTATCAGTTCTAAGAAGGTAAAGGTAAGGTTTTTCATAAAGGGATGAAAGCTTGTTTAAGACAGTTATAAATAGGGGCAGCTATAAATTTGGTTTTATTCTTATAACATACTTCGGAGAAAGCACAGGTTCAACTAAATGGCCCTGGTATGTGCTTCCAAAAGCACACTATTTCTTTTATAAGAATTTAGAGACTTTTTACTCATTGAATTTGCCTACCTCATCACTTTGAATGGGTTGATTTTTCCAGGGGAAAAAGAGCAGCACGTTTGGAAGACACACACAGAAGTAGAACATTCTGTACAGCTATTCTAAAGATTCATATGAACTGGTTGTAATGGAAATCGTGTAGCTTTTAATATGCTGAAGGTAAAGACAAACTGTGTGTTTATGCTGTAGAATGCTCTTGTAACGAATGCTATTCTCCACAATCCTATATCTTCACTGTTGCTTTTACATCCTAAAAGGCAGCTAAACTCATCTTTCCTTCTGCCCTCTGTATGAGGTAAGATACCATCTTGGTCTTTTGTTTATTTCAATTTCTAACCTACAGCTTATTTTTTTTTAATTTAGAACCCTTTGCATTCTTTCCATTTTTAAGTTATCTCCTGGCCACTTGCACCTTGAAGTTTCAACTTACATCTTGCAAATAATTCAAAGTGGATTCAGAGCAGATGAAAAATGGAAAACATGTGCTGATGGTATCTATATTTGCACACTGCAAGCAAACTTTTACATTTTGGGGGATTATTAATTTCATTTAAAAAAACACAAAAAATAGCATCTTGACGTTGTACTGAACAGATTTGAAAAGGCATGGCAATATTTTATACTTCTCATTGCTACAGCTACAGAAAAAGTGTAAGATAAAATGAAGCTTGAATTTGCAACTCTTGTTTACTTATTTATTTTTTGGCCTACCCCTGCTTTTTGAGCTTCTAATTGCTCCTAATTCTCTTGGGCATCCTGTCATAAAAATGATATCATTTTCCCTATGGTTGGTCCATAGCGCTACCTACCGTCCACTCCTCTGAGGTCTTAGGGTTTTCAGGTGGGATGAGAAAAAAGGAAAGAAAATTCAGTTCTTTCCTTTAGAAACTGAAGGAGAAAAACAAGTTCACTGAGCAAGTCATACCACAAGTCTGAGACTCAGTTCCTAATCAATTGAAGGACTATAGTCAATGATTTATTCTTCCTTTCTTTTCTTTTGTTTAAAGGCAAAGCTACTGTAACATTTAACCTAAGAGATTTGATAGCACTGTCCCACCCCTCCTAAGAGTGCAGGCTGCTCCCAGGGCACTCATCATTCTGCTTCCTTTAAAGCGTTTCCTTTCCTTCTGGTGCATAGTTGGTACTCTCTTGACCTAACTACTCTTAACTGACTTGCTGGATTAATGAAAAAATTTCCATTTACTCTGTAACATACCAAGAAGGATAGTCAACTGTTTTAGTCCAAAGGCTAAGTTTTGCGGTCACCAGTAGACTTAGTTGTATTTTCCCCAAATGACAACTACCTACAATCACGAGAAATAATAGAGTGGCTGTATTAAATTGCTAAGTTTTTGAGATGGTTTGAGTACACAGTAATACATAACTGAAAGAGAATTCCAGTCTTTTAAAATCTAAAAGAAAATTAATCCAGCAGTTTGATCTCTGAAAAATCAGTGGGTGACATTATTCTTTTAGAAATATTATTGGGCAAAAATTATATGTTACATTTTAAAAAGCAAATATTTCACTTAGTTGTTCAAAAGTGCATTTACTGAACAATTACTATGCTTTCCTATTTGGTGAAAAATGAAATAAACTTTTTTTTTTTTCATTTTTGAGAATGAAATAAATTCCAAGATTTAACTTTTTAAAAAAGATGTATGTGAGGAAAATTTGGAAAAGGTGAAAAAACATTACCAAAAAAATTCAAATTCTTCTCTCTTGGCTTAGCATTAACAAAATTATAAAAGCATTTATTTATGAATAAAAATATACATATAATGGAAATGAAAAAATAATCCGAAAAATTGTATTTAATAAGTGGCTCAGGGGCTTCCCTGGTGGCGCAGTGGTTAAGAATCTGCCTGCCAATGCAGGGAACACGGGTTCGAGCCCTGGTCTGGGAAGATCCCACATGCCGCGGAGCGACTAAGCCCGTGAGCCACAACTACTGAGCCTGCGCGTCTGGAGCCTGTGCTCCGCGACAAGAGAGGCCGCGATAGTGAGAGGTCCGCGCACCACGATGAAGAGTGGCCCCCACTTGCCGCAACTAGAGAAAGCCCTCGCACAGAAACGAAGACCCAACACAGCCAAAAATTTAAAAATATATAAATAAATAATTTTATATATATATATAAAAAAAGCAGTGTGTTCTAAGAAAGAAAAAAAAAAAATAAGTGGCTCAGTATGAATACAAGAAATCTATCAGGAAGAAATGTGCTGCTTTTCTGGGTGTTGAAATCCCAAGATAAGCAATGAGAGTTTGATGTAAAAATCACTTGAAAATTATGATCCGGAGGTCATAGAGGTAGATATTTAAGCTATTTCAAACGGAAAATCACTTCTCATCCTTCTTGCTTCATCATCCAATACACATCACAACCACCCCTGAGCAGGGCTATTGGGTTGGCCATATTTATGTCACCTATGTCACTCTGAGGGCTTAAAGTAGGAAGGGATAGAGATGTAGCCAGACAAAATTATCCTGGTCTCCCCAGCATGTACCAAAAACTGTGATTTTCACTTGCCCTCTCTCCAGGGCATTTTCCAGCCTTTGGAGATAAAAGGGTTCTGCACACTCAATTCCAAAGTGTTTGTGGTGGGGGGGTGGTTTCCCCCATGCCACTAAGCCAAGCTCTGGACACTAGCTGAGTGTCCTACAATTCAGCTCAATTCTGACACTATCAACCGGAAGACAGCATCAGATTCCACAGGGTAAGGGCTCAGTCCCTCAACACTGCTCCTTTCCAGTCCTCCTCCCTGCCACCTCTAATGCCATTCACAAGCCTAGATTGTCACCTGTGCTTCTGACTAAATGGAAGGTTCCAATGTCTTTGTCAAACTGGAGGTTCCAATGATCCCCCTCCAACTCAGGATGGCAAGTCAAGGTTGTTACCTATACTTTGGCTATAAATCAGGTTCCCACAATCCCCTTTTTGGGTTCTGTTAATTTGCTAGAGTGGCTCACAGAACTCAGGAGATCCTTTTACTCACTAGATTTCTGATTTATTACAAAGGATACAACTCAGGAATAGCCGGATGGAAGAGATACGCAGGGCGAAGAATGTGGGGAGCGGCGCGGAGCTTCCATGCCCTGCTGAACTCCCCACTCTCCCCAGTATCCACGTATTCACCAATCTGGAAGCTCTCAGAACCCCATCCTTTTGGGTTTTTATGGAGGCTTCATTACAGCGGCGTGACTGATTAACTCATTGGCCATTTGGGACTGAACTCAATCTCAGGTCCCTCTCCCCTCCCAAGAGGTCAGGAGTGGGTGGGATTGAAAGTTCCAATCTTCTAACCACATGGTCTGCTCCTCTGGCAACAAGCCTCTGTCCTTGGGCGCTTTCCAGAATGCATCTCATCAACATAACAAAAGAGACTTTTATGGCTCTCTGTGTTTAGGAAATTCCAAGGGATTTAGGAGCTCTGTGCCAGAAACAGGTACCAAGCCCAGTTATATATTTCTTACTTTAGATCACAATATTGCAAGAGGCCAGAAAAGAGTCTTAGTAGGAACAAAGAAAACAGCAAGCACCAAATATTTATCAAGACAGGCACTGTGCTGAGCGCGCTACATAAACTGTGTTGTTTAATCCTCTATCAGGCGGTAATCATCATCACGCCTGTTCAACCGAGGAACAAAATGAAGCTCAGATCGGTCTGTGGATTCTCTCCCAGTCCCTCAGCCAGTGAGTGAAAGAAGGGGAATCAAATCCAAGTTTGCAGGATTCCAAAGTCTATGCTTTTACAATGTGTCTAAGTGTTCATTCCAAATGGATTTCACTCCTTTTCTTTCATGGATGTTTTAGGTTGGGGGGGGGGGGAGGTCAAGACAAGGAGAGAGAAACTAAAATAAACTCTAAGAAACCACTCACAACCATTTTGCTTTTTTTAGTGTTTGCTTGTCTAACATCACATCGTTGGAAAAGGAATACATTCCTCAAGCCTAGTATTTTTATGAAGTTTGTAGATTATACTAATTCTCACCAATTTTAAGGTATAAATGACAAACTGTTTACTGTCATAGAAAACTGGATTAAGTTCACAAACTAAGGTGGCTCCGAGTTCCTTTCACTGTTACAATAAAGCAGTTCAGAAAAAGATAAATAGAATAAAAATATTTCTTTTGGAAAAATATAAAACTTTCATAAAAAATCTGTTTCTAGCTCGTCAGTATGGAATTTGTCACTAATCATTTTAAACTATGCCCTTTTATGCTTCTTCTGTCTCTTTTAGCTTTCTGAGTAGTTCTTTGATGTAACAGAGACAGTTTCAGACAAGATTTCAGTTCATCTGGAAAAAAAGGTTTAAGTCTGGAGGCAAAATGCAGTGTATTTAAAATTTATATACTCTACAATGCCTTTGTTCTGAACTTGAAGATCCTGCAAAACTTCTAAGCTTCTTTGGCTTCTTCCTCTAAGCTCATTTGTTCTTCCTTGGCTTATTATCATGCAACTGTGACTTTAACTAGTGGTTCCATCGTTTAACTACATGCAGAGTCATGGCTGACACTTTCTGATCAATTGCCAATCCATACAGGTTTGACTGATAAAAGAGCCAATTAGATTTAAGCAAATTAAGGGACATCACCAATGTCAACCACTTATTAAACTGAATGCTGAATTCCATGCATACAAAACACTAATGCACTGAGCCCCATTAAGAGTTGAAATCCTAACCCCATTAGTAACTCCAGACCTTGAAGGGGTAAAGGTCATAAGAAAGTTTCATATTTATGGATTAACATTTGGAGTCTGTTTTATTTTTTTAATTCTTTTCCTGGAACTTTTGAACTTGCAGTATAATGCTATTCAAGAGCTTGGATTAAATATATTCTTCATTTCTAAGAGTATCTTAGTGGTAAATATGAGCATTATGCTATTACAAACAACCTAAAAATATAGTAATTGTAGAAATACAAAAGCCTGAGTACACACAAGTGGGTAAGGATATGCTACATAATCGAAGAAGAAAACAAAACAAAAGACCAAACTCCTCCAGTGGACCAAATAATATTTCAAATGAATTTTTAAAATAAAAAATGTGAGCTATAGGGATTTGCCACTGTCCTTCTATGTGCTGAGCTATTGGTCTCATGATCTCACTTGTCTTAATTTCCATCTTCAGAATAACTTGTGTTTATCATATTGTTTAATCATATTTTCCTTTTCTTTGGTCAAAGTTAAGACTTTTATTTTTTTAATACGATTAATTTGATTAAACAACATTAACGAAACAAGGAAGATCTGATAGAACTAACGAGGGTTTGAAATTAGATATTGTTGGACTTCTTTTCCCCAGCCTTATTGAGGTATAATTGGCAGACACAAAACTGCACGTTAATCATCATTTTTCTCATCAGAAGAAAACAGAGAGAGCTAGTATCAAATAAGATGTTTCATAACCATTAACTAAGAGTTGATGTACCAGGGTAAAATTCTGTGTGCTATGTCCCCTTACCTCTCCCAAATTCCAGTGTTAACCAACGTCTGTTATCCTATGTTTACCTAAGTAAACTAACTACAATAGGAAAGGAACCAGAGTGATGGGTTAGTACAATTTGAGAATATTTCTTACTTCTAATACTCCTGCCCTTCTTATAGTCTGGGCTCACAATTACATCTGCATGGCCACAACATTTCTGCACTGGACAATTTTATACAGAGGAGGTCACCTTTTCCACAGCTGGCTATAATATAAGGTTGCTCAGGTAGAAGATGAGGTCTGAGCAGGCCTGAACAATGAAAAGCTTACAACTTAAAACTGGTAATTAAGCTATCTTGACTGATTTATTTATTTACTCATTCACTCACTATTTATTCATTATGCACCTACCATGTGTCAGGTTTGGTCTAGGCATTGAAGGTAAAAATGTGAATAAGAAACAGTCCCTGCTGTTTAGGCTCTTATAACCAGTGATTGTGACAGTCAGATGAGACAGGCAATTTCAATATAATGTGATTGAACTTGGGGATACAGAAGGGCCCTATCTCAGCCTTGGTTGGTAAAAGGTGACTTCCCGATGGATTGACTTCCAAGTTGAAACCTAAAACATGAGTAGGACTTGGCCAGATGAAGGGGGTAAAGGAGGTTTTTCTCAGCCACATTTGAGAGCAAACACTTGTTAAAGAAAAACAATTAGCATTTCTGTCTTGCCCAGACTTTCTATTCTTATGTTTTTAAACTATACTGGAAAGAAAACATAGCTAAGGGTGTTATTACAGATCTTGCATAATTCAGCATTGAAAGACAGTAGGAATTCAACATCACCATAAAAGAGATCTAATACTGAAATCAAGGAAATGGCAATAATGATAACAATCCAAATATAATGGAAAAGTAAATAGCATATAGAACTTTCTCTGCCCATAATAAGTTGGTTCGCTTCTGTACATTGGTTCATTTATTATTCATTTCGGTATGAAACACAGTTCACTGGATAAAGGCATGGAAGATTTCTTTAATAACTCTCAGTACTAATTTAATTCTACTTAAACACACATATTCTAGTGAATGCCACATGCTTTTCAGCATGATTTTATGTGTAAATCAGGATAATATGTTTTCAGATCATTAAGTAAAAGGAAGCATGAACTAAAACCTATTTAATCAATGAGGTATCACCTTTAAACTGCCACAAGGTCATAAAAAAGATAATTTCAAAGCTATAAGTTTCCTAATTGTAATCAACAACAATCTAATGATGAAAAGAAGTATGTCCTAATGGCTGTAATAAACTTGAGGAAATCACTGTCTGTCTTTGAAGACATTTTGCTTCCTCTTTCGGTGAAGGGCCATCTCCCAAATTCTGGATTTCTGAGTACATGAAGTGAATGATTGCATGATGTCCAGAGAGTGCTGGCTTCCGGAGCATTATGATAATGACATGGATAAGCAACCACAGAGTAGAGATGAAGATAAGACTGAGCAGTTGACTTCAGTCCAACTGTACCACCGTAAAACAATATTCAGTTTCCTCCTGTTTGCATAATATTAACCCTTCTACTAACCCACTGACAGATATATTCGCACAGTGTATATTGAGTTAGCAATGGCAGCTTGCTGTGTTTAACTGAATCGTAGATACACACACACATATATTATAAATTATTAGGCCATACATTCCTAAACATACGGACAATGAATTAAATTCACCCCTTTTATAAATGCAATGTAAATTGCTGTAAATTACAAGCTATCTAAATCAGTGTTTAGCCAGAAAATGAGTATGTAACTCAAATATGCCACGTATTCTGTTAAGATGTCACTATACCACGGAAAAATCTCCATTAAAGCACTAATCACTCTTTAATACCTAAATATAAACAAGGGGTATTATATATTCAGGTATAGAGTCATCCCAATTTTTTATGCCTTCAAGCATATTGGGTTACAGTGAAAAATGAAGATAGGAATACCCAAAGTTTCTTTTGTTTTGTTTTGGTTTTCTGGTCTCAGTTCTTAAACAGGCACCCACCTAAATTCAATTCCCTTCTTTATTATTTGTTCATACAATACGCAACTGAGTTGATCTGCCCCAAAAGTCTCTTTCAAGCATTCTTTTCTTAAACAATGTGGCTTCTGCCATTTAGAGTTTCAAGTGTTTGGTAAATATCCATTCATTAATTCTTATAATGTCATAAAAGGTAGATAATAGTGAGTGGTTTTTATGACACAGCAGGTAATGAATTCTTCCTTGGAAGACGGGTTCCATACGAATTGTAGATTAACCCTTATTTTCCTCTGGTGATGAGACTTTTGTTGCTCTTATACTCTTTATGACTGGAGAGGGATTTTATCCAGCCCTGCAGAATGCTCTTAACATGGTAAGGACATTATCCTTTAGTACAGAATGCACTGGTTCCTGAAGCTGGGCTACAAGCCAACACTGGGTGTCCTAGGGTCCTTTTCCTTTGGTATTTTCAAAAAACATACATTTCTAAACACCAAATCGAGAATCATGTTCTTATTATTTTGAGGCATGCTTTCTGTTCAAGGGCTGTACATATCAATCTAAGGGAGATCTTTCTTCTTAATTAGTTCCCATAAAGAGTTAAAACAAGGGTGGAGTTGATTGCAGATCACAATAATTCTGAATAAGTCAATCTTTTTTCATAGAAATAGTTAAAAATAGCCAGATTGTGTCGCATTTCACATGTGAAAATGACGCTATTGAACTCTAATCATTAGGATGTGGAATTTAAAGATGTTTTTCCAGTGGTGTGAATAGAGTTTTCCTATTCTATTACCCTCACTCTGCTTTTTTTTTTTTCTTTCTGTCAAATGAGAGGTTTAGATATACATCTAAACTAGTTCTCCAAAAAACCAGGAATGAGAACCACTTGTATGAGAAAATTAAACCACAAATGGAAAACATAAATTTTGAATCTAAATGAAGTCTCAGACAAAAAAGCATTTCCCAATCTTCTTAACACGCATAAAGCAAGAGATACATGTGTGTGTACATACGCATACATGTAGACACAGTGTGAGATGAAAGCGGTCTCAATGAAACAACATCAATAAAAGGGTCTCAATAGAACAAACAAGAACAAAAGCAACCAGAAATACAACTGAGACTCTAAGTTCTAAAAAAATTAATTCTAACAATAAACAAGGTGTTCAGTGGAGACTTAGTTCTAGGGCATTTATATACACTTAGATACCAACGTTGTTCATAGACTTACCCCCTGGCGGCATTGAAATCATTACGGGATCACTTATCAAGCTGCCTTGGCTATTTGAAACATTCACTTGTACTGTATAGTTAGTAAAAGGAACCAACCCATCGATGAGCACGGAAAGGTTGGTCTCTTCACCACTGTACATGACTTGTGTGCCATTCAGAAGAGTGTAGTTGTCGTCTGCTGATTAAAAAAGAAAAATATTTAAATCGGTGCATACTTAAGGATTCTTTCCTGCAATTATTTGAATATTTTCTTGGGTTTCTAAATATACAGTACTAAACAGAACTATATATCAAGGCCCCGAGAGACATTACATGTGCTATTATCAACATGCATACTTTTATTATTTTGTGAACAAAGTATTACCTGAGTTAATATTATGTCCTCTAATCTATTTAGCACAGGGATTGAAATAACTGGACTGATAGTCTAAGACAGTATGAAACCTAATCACAAGTATCATGCCTATAAGTAAAAATACTGGGCAGATATATAAATTGATCACTTAATGGATTATTTACAATTGTTTGAGATTTTTTTAAAATCCTTGAATTTTCTTTGCTGTGTGGACTGGAAGGAAGTTACACTCTTTTCCTCCAAATGGAATGGTTCTGGATATAAACAGTGCACGCAGATGCATGTGTCATATGTTTCATTTATTATCAATTGGTGTATTTTCTGCTCATTTTGCTTGAAAGGTGAGCTGACTGCTTTCTATCTAATGCCTCTTTAAATCAGATTTGGTCAAAATATCCTGAAAAGCCACTAGGGATGGGAAGTAATATGTGTCCACTTTGATTAGAAGATCTATTTTTTTAGCTCTATGGGTAAACGCAGAGGTTGCTTAGCTCTATATGAGAATCACCATAAACGTGGCATCACCACGTCCTACCACTACCATCCTTCCAAAACTTCAGCAAACCCATTCTCAAATCTTAGCATGTCTAGGATATAGGAAGATACTGTTGTCTGATAACAATATTTTATCTCCCTCTTCTAGGCAACTGGGTTACATTCAAGGTTAAGGAGAGTTAGAAATTAGGCTTAAAATAAAAATAGGGCTACAACCGAAAACTGTATTGTAACATTTATTTCACTTTCTATGATAGATGCTTTCCTGAAAAGTTTCCATGAGGCAAATTTTTCAAAATATTGCTTAACTTGGTAAAATTTAGTTATACTTACTCTTAAAACACAGAAAAAATAATTAAGAATAGCAATATTTACTTCAAGTAGCCTTCTTCCTTTGCCAAAACACTTTTTACTATGTACCTTTAATTTTTCCCACATAAATTCTACAAAATATAAGCAAACAAAAAACACACATGATGCTGGACTTCAAGGGGAAAGCATATTTGCAAGATCCCTGGATACTGATATAATCTTTATTGTTTAAATGTTTTAAAAGGTAAAATATGGTCACATATGAAAAGTGATCTTGCACTGTGCAGTAGACAAAATTTAATAGTTGCAGTATTTACAAAAATAGTATATTTTTACATAGTTGTATAGTGCAAAGGAAAGTACATAAATTTGGTGATCAAAGAGTTTCTGCATTTGAACCTGTCCTTATTCTTCAGTAGCGTGCTCTTTGTAGGTTACTTAATATTTCTGAACCTCAGGTTTTTCTTCTGTGAGCTAGGAATGAGAGTACTCCTTCAATTGCCATGTTATTACCAAGGTTAAGTGGGATTTCTTTACAGCAGATGTTCATCAACAGCAGCTAAGAATATTACTGTTTCTTGTAATCCATACAGCAGATACATTCCAGACAAATATTTAGAACTAGCAAGTGATTAAGAATTATTCACTCTGTATTTTACTTTCTCAACTACCTACCTACTATATTCCCCCCCACCTCCATCCAACAATATATTATTAATCAAAATTCTAAGGTTTTTCAATTAATAAAACAACACTAATCTCATTCACTACCACTGGGCAATTGTTCCATCAGGTTGTATTTCAAACTCTAAAATTAATAAAGATCAAATGATGAAAAGAGGAGCTCATATCTAGTTATGAGCATGGGTAAGGTAACTTTAAAAATATATTAAATTTTTAAAAAGATACTTATAATAACTTTGGGTTGGAGAACTTAGCTGAGAATTTTGTTGCTGCAAAATATACAAGTAGTTTAAGTGTTTTTCATGAACAGAAGAAATCCCTAGTTAGTGCAAGAATTTATTACTCTGAACTTGAAATTGGCAAAGGACTGGTTTGTTCCAAAGAAAATAAATGGTACTTACGGGCTAAAACATGGGACTAATAATTTCTATTCATGTTTAGTAAAACAAGATAAAGACATATTCACAGCTTAAGAATGGTTTTAAGTTCCCAAAATTTGAATAGACAACACAAATATATATGTGAAGAAGTTATGAAACCTACAAAGTAGCTGTTGATAATTTCCTAATGCATTGAAAAGGCATTTCCAAATTATGCTACACTAGCTTTCATAGATTCTTTACAACAGGTCAACTTGATTATTGAGCTCCAGCTGCACGCAGGGAGTAGACTTTGCTAGGTGCTGATAACAGCATGCACCAAACAAGTAAGACATAGTTCTTACACTCAAGAAACTTGGTTAAGATTAATATGAATCCCTTCTAACCACGGTCTAAGACAAATTTCATTATCCACATCTGAAGATCTTCTCAAGTTCCCATAATGCCTAGCTCCTTAAAAACATTTTCAGTTATAGCTGAAACAATTGCTGCTATTGTCACATGCCCAGCTGTAAAATTTCAAAAAGGTCAGTTTATCCCAGGAGACCCAGGCAGATGCTCTATTGCTTCTAAAGTAGTATAACTGTACACATCTTACAAAAGATGGTAAACTGCAAAACAACAATGAAAATTATAAAAATAAGCCAGGAGAATACAGTTTTACACATTTTTAAGCCTGGTGCAATTGTAAGCTCAATGAGTTAACATCTATAATGATAACATTGGTGAGGTTTTTTTCCCTTGTATTTTGTTTGTCTTTGAAGCAAATTTCAGGCTGTAAAACGAACACTATTGCCAGCTTTGAAAATGGCATGGCAGGGGGAAATATATTAAGTACCACTTTATTCTAAGTTTCCCAGATAACATTAATACATGGTAATTATACAATTAGTTGTAACATTAAGTCCTAGTTATAGAACAATGATTACTCAGTAATTATAAGAAGTATATAATTACTCAATAATTATGAGAAGTATGCAATTACATAACCGTTTCGTTCAGCTGAAAAAAGAACGTGTGCATCTCCAGGAAGCATGCAGCTGAGCGAGTCAAATGTTCTCTCAGCCCCACTAACATACAACTCACTTCACAGACCTGGAGCAAATGACAGGATTTCAACCCTTGCTGAAGCTCAAAAATCTCCGGATTCAAAACCAAAACAGGATCCAGAGGTTTCAGCTCTTCTCCACTTCATTCTCCCTGCCTTCTCTTTCTTCCTTTGAACTTTACCAATTTGGGCTCCTAAATACTGGGGGGAAAAAATCTTAAAAATGCAGGTCCTCTGATCCTCCCTTTTGAGAGGGTTGGGCTTTACCACTTTTCTCTGCATAAACTTTGTTTTCAGTGGGCTGGAAAAGGCAGCCCTGTTGGTTGAGCCTCAAGAATCAAGCTAGAAAATGCTCAAGCGATAAGCATTTCCTATCACAAGTGACCACTCCTGTCTAGTCAGCCTGAGCGCTGACCCTGTCTGTGAGTATAAGTGGATGGTGCAGGCCCGGTTAAGATTCTGTGTTCTGGAACCAGAGCTCCCCATCTTCCCGCCTCCAGGCACTGTGAGTTTGGAGTCCCCCTCGTCCACCTTCTTTGGCTGTGGTCTGCGCCATCGGGCTTTAAGTGGGGATTGCACTAAACTCTTTACACAGTGGGACTGTCTGTACCTGTGTTCCAGGGCTCACCCACGTCAAAATCGCCTGGGGGATACTTCATAAACATTCACACACCTGAGTTCCACTCCAGAACTACTGAAGGATAACATCAGAGGGTATCAGGAATCACATGGAGATTCTTCTGAAGTATGCAGAACTGCTGATTTTAGGGTTATTTAATCCATGTTCAAGGTGGTCTTAAAGTAATGATCAAAATTCATTTTCTTTGCTTGCAAAAATAATGAGGTTGCATTTGGCATTCTTATTAATGATGCATTTAGATTCTAGCTTTGGGATGTAAAATGTTTACTCTATTAGTGAAACAATGCATCTTTAGAAAGTGTAAACCTGACTTTTAAACCAGACTGTCTTAACAGACTACAAAATCTAGTAGTTGTTCTATAAGAAAACTTAAAACATGCATAAAAATAATTTTTAAAATGAATAAAAAAAGAAAAGAAAAGGAAAAGCTATATCACGCAAACAGCAACCCTAAGAGAATTGGTTATACTAATATCAGATAAAATAGACTGTTAGACAAAAACCATTATTAGAGATAAAGAGAGACATTTAAAAATGATAACAGGTTATTCCATCGGGAATATATAATAATTATGGACATATATGCACCTATATATTTCTGATTTTGATCATAATACATTTTTTTTGCTCATTCTAGATTTTATAATAAATGAAACCATGAAGTATGTAAAAAATGAATAAACATTATTGCACACCTGAGAACAATAACTTAAGAATTTCTGAATTAAGTGTCTCTCTCCCTTTCTTTCTCTCTCCACTGAGGATTCAGTGGAAAGGAAGGATTCTTTGTACACTGACCAGTATCGTGCAATCACAAGGAAGAAACATATTTCATATAGATCACACAAAATTTTAAAATAAAATCTTAGATGCTATTTCAGAATATTCCACATTCTAAAGGATTTCCAAAAAGATTAATTCTTTCAGTCCTACTTTTCTATTTTATTTTGAAGAAAAAAATGTGTTAAATGAAGAAACAATCAAAATAAATCTCATATGCCCAACAGATTTCACATGTAAGGAAGTTTTCCTTCAGCTTCAAATACAAAGACCTACTAAAATGTTAACAACATGAATGCCCATTTCTAAGGCTAAAATCTTACTTTTAATGTTCTTATTTGCTGAATAGTAGGATATTTTCTATATAATTAGTTTTTAAGCCAAAACCAGTATAAACAGACATTTTCACATGTATGATTCACAGATGCATAAGTGATGGCTATTCCGGGAATATCATCCCGTGGGGTTCTCTAGATTGAAATAACATAAATGGGTATCCTTTCCCATTCTTGTTATAATCATTGTCACAAGAATTTTAATGCACCATATATTCCATAATTTTTTTTTCCTCTGTGCTGTACTGCTCTGACCTTTTCAATATTCTATAATTTGACTGGCTGGCCATTTCAGTTCTCTCCTTTTTACAGCCTTATTAACTTGTGGGAAAGAGGTGAAATGAACAACCAATCAGAATACATAATACTGCAAAGGTCAGCGTAGTCTTGTAACTATCATCAGACACAGAAGACTGTATGCCAGGCATTAACATCCTGATATCTTATTCATGTGACAAAGATTGTAACAAGAACAGAAAATGGCACAACATGAATCCATTCTCATGAAAAAGATCATAATAAGGAATGACAGCGAACAAACCAAACTGATTCTTGTTATCGTGTGAGGTTTTACATGTCAGACCTGGTCCTGTTTAAGTTAGCCTTTTTCTGAATCCAATTACACCTTATGGTAGAAAAGGTGTTGACTAATTTTCCCACTTCTGGCTGGAAAAAGAAAATGCTATATTTTTTCCTGTATTGGGGTCTCAATTTTAGTGTTGTTCAGCCTCACCTCATCATTACAGAATTCTGCCAATCCTGAAATCAAAAGACATTGAATGGCAGATCACAGATTAGGGCCATGTGGCCAAAATGCCCTTTAATGGGAGCTAAGAATTCTAGGTCATCTAGACAACACATATTAATATTTAAGTCACTTTTATTTCTTCTTTCTAAGGAGATTATTTCAAATTATTCTACCCATGATGCAAATGCATCCTCCAAACTTCATTATTCTAAGAGATCTTACTTTGGTAGAAATCTGAAAGTATTTGTTTAAGTTACTATATAGGTAAAAGGACCTATTCCTGTCTTTAAGTTTTTGTCAATGTAGAAAACCTTTATAGATCTCTACCTACATAGCTGTCTTCTCCACAGAACATTTTGAAAGAGAAAAAAAAAAAAAAAAAAAAAGCCGTGAAGCACTTAGGCCTCTGAGAAGGACAGTATTCTATTAATGCATCATACTTTTACCATTATTGTAATTGCTCTAATGTGATGTTTAATTAGTTGTCATCTAGTAAAAGCCGTAGTTCTTTGATTCCTTTTTAAATTTGTCATTCTACTGTTAGGACAATTGTAGTTCAGGGAATAAATACATATAGTATTTCATCAATTCACCAGAAGGTGCTCCAGAAACATTTGCCCTGAGTCTGTGCTCATACAAGAGCAATAACAGTTCTATAGATATTAAGGATCTTTTTGTTTTGTTTTGATTTTTTTAAATGTATGGGCAAGGGTATACTAAAGTTGCATAACTAAATATTTTAAATACCATTTTTTAAAGTCCTTTGGGGGCTTCCCTGGTGGCGCAGTGGTTGAGAATCTGCCTGCCAATGCAGGGAACACGGGTTCGAGCCCTAGTCTGGGAGGATCCCACATGCCGCGGAGCAACTAAGCCCGTGAGCCACAACTACTGAGCCTGCGCGTCTGGAGCCTGTGCTCCGCAACAAGAGAGGCCGCGATAGTGAGAGGCCTGCGCACCGCGATGAAGAGTGGCCCCCGCTCGCCACAACTGGAGAAAGCCCTCGCACCGAAACGAAGACCCAACACAGCCAAAAAATAAATTAATTTATTAAAAAATAAATAAATAAAGTCCTTTGGGGCATGGTTTCTTTTCATCAAGTTTGCTCTATGTACCACAGTCAGATTTCCTAAATGCGCTTATTTTATTAACATCAGAAAATAATTATATATAAACAGTGAATTCAGAGATTGATTATGTGTGTGGTAAATTAGGGAAGTATGGTCCATTTTTATCAACTATGTTGTGCTCTGAAAAGTCAGATTTTTTTTCTCCTTTAACCTTTTTTCCCCCCATTTGGACAAACTGTCAAAATGAACAAACAATTGCCATTATCTCAATCAGCCAAGAGCCGTTTGGGAAAATATGCTCCCACAGAAAGCGGTCTCTAGATTCCAAACTAAACATTGGACAGACATGAGCTTGACTAATCAATGAACAGAAGATGCTGTAGGAGAGCCTTACTAAACACACTGACCATGCTGAGCCTTGAGTACCACTAGTATCAGATGGAGAACTTAACCAGCATCAATCACAGAACAGAGTCAGTCACCAATTCTTAATGAAATGTTTATAATCTTAGTTTCAATGCTTAGATACATGCTTGAGACAGAGCCGCCATTAAAGGAGAACATGGGGGGCTTCCCTGGTGGTGCAGTGGTTGAGAGTCTACCTGCCAATGCAGGGGACACGGGTTCGAGCCCTGGTCTGGGAATTTCCCACATGCCGCGGAGCAACCTAGGCCCGTGAGCCACAGCTACTGAGCCTGCGCGTCTGGAGCCTGTGCTCCGCCACAAGAGAGGCCGCGATAGTGAGAGGCCCGTGCACCGTGATGAAGAGTGGCCCCCGCTTGCTGCAACTAGAGAAAGCCCACACACAGAAACGAAGACCCAACATAGCCATAAAAAAAAAAAAAAATAAATAAATAATTAAAAAAAAAAAAAAGAACCTTCAGCTGGGCTCAGTAATCTGCATTCTAACAAGCTCCCCCAGATGACTTAAAAAAAAAAAAAAAAAAAGGAGAACATGGATTTGCAGAGCACAGTATTTGGGTGAGAATTACGCCATGTTTTGCTGGCGATTCTATCAGCTTTATTCACTGCAGTCATAGAGTCACGTGTTCCTGGGCTAGTTATCTATTGCTGTGTCATCATCTTAGCACACACTGAGCAGCTCAAAACAACATGCATTTCTTATCTCATAGTCTCTGTGGGTCAGAAGTCTGGGCAGATCTTAGCTGGGTTCTCTTGCTCAGGGTCTCAAAAGGGCTGCAATCAAGGTGTTGCCTTGGACTATAGCCCTATCTCAAGGTTCTACTGGAGAAGGATCTCCTCCAGCTCAGGTAGTTGTTGCAGCATTCAGTTCCTTGCAGGCTGTTGGAACTGAGGGCCTCATTTTCTTGCTGGCTATTGCCTGGAGGCTACCCTCATTCCTTCCCACATGGGCCTCCCCAACATGGCTGCTTGCTTTATCAAAGCCCACAAGGGAGAGAGTCTCCTGGCAAGGTGGTTTACAATCTTAGGTATCACTGTCAGAACTAACAGCCCATCCCCTTTTGCCATAGTCTATTGGTTAAATACAAGTCACAGGTTTTGACCACATGCAAGGGGAGGGGATTATACAAAGACATAAGTACTAGGAAGAGGGGATAATCAGATGCCATCTTAGAGTCTGTGTGTTACAGGTTCTAAGCTATGGATATGAATCACCTTGCTGGAAAGAGATTTAGGAATAAATTGTGAACTTTCAAAGGTTTATATTTTTGAACTTATGGTTACCAAAGGGGAAAGATGGGGGGAGGGATAAATTAGGAGGTTGGGATTAACATATACACACTACTATATATAAAATAGATAATCAACAAGGACCTACTGTACAGCACAGGGAACTCTACTCAATATTCCATAATAACCTATATGGGAAAAGAAGCTGAAAAAGAATAGATATATGTGTATGTATAAATGAATCACTTTGCTGTATACCTGAAACTAACACAATATTGTAAATCAACCATACTCCAATATAAAATAAACATTTGAAAGAAAAAACCAAAAACAAACAAAAACCCCAAAACTAAATGAAAAACCAAAACAAAAAACCCCAAACAAACAAACAAAAAGTTTATGTTTTTGGAGAAGAATAGATCAATTAGTATAACAGAATTGCCTTTCCAAAATACCTAACAACATGGAAAAATTAGAACAAAAATAGTAGCATTAACAAGACCAGCTGAAAATCTTGGGATTTTCATATAAAGGGAAAGGAACAAATATAACATATAAAGGGAAAGGAACAAATAAATGGCATTGACTTTGAAATCTCACAAAAAGTTCCTAATTTTGCTCCTGGAGAAACAAATATAAACCAAGGAATCTTCTCTAATTTGAAATGAAGTGAACCTGAGTAGAGTTTGTACAGACAGGAAGAGGAGTCAGGGCTGGTCACACTGCTAAGCTTGTGCTGAGTTGGGGGAAGAAGCTGAGGTCCCCGGGAGTGGAAGATGCATGTGCATAAATGGAGGGGGTGCTGCTTCAAAGGACAGTTAATGGGATCTCAGAAGAGACAGAGAAACTAGATGCCCTAGAATCCTGTTCAATGCATCCATCCATATCCTCTATTTCACTCCCATTCCTCCCACCTTTACTCCAAGGCTATGGACAAGTACATTAACAGCAACACCCAGTTCTCAAAGTTTAGGTTGAAGGAAGACTAACTAGCACCGGAAAGAAAAGACATAGACCATAGTCAGAACAAATGAAAAGTCTGGACCGAGCTGCCCATACTAGGCATAAGCCAGATGAATTTGAAGGAAGAAATATGAAATATGCGTACATATAGCCAAAAGGAAAGAAAGGATCCCAAGATAAAAAGACAACCACACAGCTCCAGGGGAAAAAAAAAAAGATACGTATTCCCTATAAGATGAAAAAGGATACTGCAGAGGCAGAGAAGCAAATTGGAAATTAGAAAAAAAAAAAAAAATCATGGAGGATTTAATAGACAAGTGAGAAAAAGCAAGGAACAGAATAGCAACAGCTAAAATCTAAATCGATAGCATGATGGAAAGCCTCAAGATAATCATCATCAATGCATAAGAAAAAAGATCAAGAAATTACAACAGAGAGAAGATGATAGAGATGTGGAGAGAAAATGATCAGAAATATAATTTAATTAATTATTATTATTATTATTTTGGTAAATGAAAGGATAGCTAAAGCTCACATGGGCACTTGACCACAAGATTGCCAGTTGGATGCTTCCACCTTGGGACCAAGAAGCAGGATGAGGCAAAACAATGTATGGCTTAGGGTCAGTTAGGGTTTCTTCTCGCTGTCTCGAGAATTGTTGAGAACACAGAAGCAGAGCTGCAATTGTCCAGGGCTGCTAAGTGGTGGTGCTGCTACCAGTGGGGGTGTCCTCCTGTATGTAACCTGAGGCACAAGCTTGTCTGGGCCAAGCTATTTGTAGTTTCTGTACAAGTATGACTCTGCCACTTTCTTGTCCACTTTTTGAACTGCTCAATTCTCTTACAATAATTCATTTTTGCCTTAATTAACCAGAGTTGTTTCTGTTGCTTGTTACCAAGAAACCACTCATGAATTGAGAAAGGTCTGAAATGATGTTTGTCATTTGTCAACATTAGTTACTTATAGGTAGTGGGATTTTCATGAATGCCATTACTCTATATTACATGAATTTTTAAGTTAGCATGCATAATTTTTGTGAAATCCAGAGAATCATGAGAGGGTTGAAAGATCCAAGGAAACTATATGAATTGTATTTAGACTTATAAATAAATCGGGATCCACAATCTACAGGCTACAAGCCAAATCTGGCCAGAAACCTGTACTTGTAAATAAAGTTTTATTAGAACACAGACAATTACACGTCTAGGCATTGTCATGTTATAACTGCACAATTCAGTGGTTATGGTAAGACCATGTTGCCTGTAAAGTTTAAAATGTTTACTATGTGGCCCTTTACTGAAAAAGTTTGCTATCCTCTGAATTAAACAACTGAAGTGACAACCTTTTAAAAATGGTCTGCCTTCCTGAATAAAGAGATTTACAATTTTTACATTGATTTTCTTGAGTAAACTCTTTAAAGAGTGGAACAGGGTATGTTGGAAACATTACTGTATTGATGGAGCCCTATCTTACATTGCTGCACTGTACTGCTGTTGATGCTTTGAAGGCCTTTCACTATCCAGTCCTTATAAATGCAAATTACTGAAAAGGAAAAAAAAGGCAGGAAGAAAATATGTTACAGAAAGTCCCTAATTCCACATGCCCAGGAAGTTTGCAAATGGAAATCCAAGTACATCATAGCGATGATAGCTGCTGTTCTAAAGGTTTGATAAGAGTAACTGAAGAGGGGACCTTCAAGATGGTGGAGGAGTATGACATGGAGATCACCTTCCTCCCCACAAATACATCAGAAATACATCTACATGTGGAACAACTCCTACAGAACACCTGCTGAACGCCGGCAGAAGACCTCAGACCTCCCAAAAGGCAAGAAAATCCCCACGCACCTGGGTAGGGCAAAAGTAAAAAAGAAATAACAGAGACAAAAGAATAGGGATGGGACGTGAACCTCTGGGAGGGAGCTGTGAAGGAGGAAAAGTTTCCACGCACAAGGAAGCCCCTTCACTGGCGGAGATGGGGGCTGGCATGGGGGTAGCTTCAGAGCCATGGAGGAGAGCGCAGCAACAGGGGTACAGAGGGCAAAGCGGAGAGATTTCCGCACAGAAGATCACTGCCGACCAGCACTTACCAGCCTGAGAGGCTTATCTGCTCACCCACTGGGGTGGGTGGGGGCTGGGAGCTGAGGCTCGGGCTTTGGAGGTTGGATCCCAGAGAGAGGACTGGGGTTGGCTGCGTGAACACAGCCTAAGGGGGCTAGTGCACCACAGCTAGCTGGGAGGGAGTCCAGGAAAAACTCTGGACCTGCCTAAGAGTCAAGAGACCATTGACTCGGGGTGCGCAAGGAGAGGGGATTCCTCCCCTGTCTGCCCACAGAAGGCAGAGGACTGCCTAAACGAGCTCCAGAGAGAGGCGCGAGCCACAGCTATCAGCTCGGACCCCAGAGATGGGTGTGAAACTCTAACACTGCTGCTGTAGCCCTCAAGAATCCTGTGTGCAAGCACAGGTCACTATCCACATGCCCTCCACCCCCACCCCCTGGGAGCCTGTGTGTGCAGCCTGCCACTGCCAAGAACCCGTGATCCAGGGACAACTTCCCAGGGAAAACACACGGTGTGCCTCAGGCTGTTGCAATGTCACGTCAGCCTCTGCCGTTGCAGACTCATCCCGCATTCCAATTATAACCACCTTACCCCTCCCTCCCCCCACCTCCGGCATGAGTGAGCCAGAGCCCCCTAATCAGCCACAGCTTTAACCCAATTCTGTCTGGGTGGGAACAGATGCCTGAGGGCGACATACACACAGAGGTGGGGCCAAATCCAAAGCTGAACTCTGGGAGCTGTGCGAACAAAGAAGAGAAAGGGAAATCTCTCCCAGCAGCCTCAGGAGCAGCGGATTAAATCCCCACAAGCAACTTGAGGTACCGTGAATCTGTGGAATACCTGAACAAACAATGAATCAGTCCAAAATTGAGGCAGTGGACTTTGGAAGCAACTGTAGACATGGGGTTTGCTGTCTGAGACTGATTTGTTTCTGATTTTTATGTTTACCTTAGCATAGTTTTTAGCGCTTGTTATCATTGGTGGATTTGTTTATTGGTTTGGTTGCTCTCTTCCTTTTTTATATTACTTTTTTTAAATTTTAATAATTTTTTAAATTTTTTATTTTAATTTTGTAATTTTACTTCTTTTATTTATTTATTTATTTATTTTAAATTATTATTTTTTCTTTCTTTTTTTCTCCCTTTTCTTCTGAGCCATGTGGCTGAAAGGGTCTTGGTGCTCCGGCCTGGTGTCAGGCCTGAGCCTCTGAGGTGGGAGAGCCGAATTCAGGACATCAGTCCACCAGAGACTGCCCAGCACCATGTAATATCAAATGGCGAAAGCTCTCCCAGAGATCTCCGTCTCAACACTACCCCACGTAATATCAATCGGCAAGAGCTCTCCCAGAGATCTCCATCTCAACGCTAAGACCCAGCTCCACCCAACGGCCAGCCAGCTCCAGTGCTGGATGTCCCAGGCCAAACAACTAGCAACACAGGAAAACAACCCCACCCATTAGCAGAGAGGCTGCCTAAAATCATATTAACTTCACAGACACCCCAAAACACACAACCAGATGTGGTCCTGCCCATCAGAAAGACAAGATCCAGCTCCACCTACCAGAACACAGGCACCAGTCTCCTCCACCAGGAAGCCTACACAAGCCACTGAACCAACCTTACCCACTGGGGGCAGACACCAAAAACAACGGGAACTATGAACATGCAGCCTGAGAAAAGGAGACCCCAAACACAGTAAGTAAAGCAAAATGAGAAGACAGAGAAACACACAGCACATGAAGGAGCAAGGTAAAAACCTGCCAGAACAAACAAATGAACAGGAAATAGGCAGTCTACCTGAAAAAGAATTCAGAGTAATGATAGTAAAGATGATCCAAAATCTTGGAAATAGAATGGAGAAAATACAAGAAATGTTTAACAAGGACCTAGAAGAACTAAAGAGCAAACAAACAGTGATGAACAACATAATAAATGAAATTAAAAATTCTCTAGAAGGAATCAATAGCAGAATAATTGAGGCAAAAGAATGGATAAGTGACCTGGAAGATAAAATAGTGTAAATAACTACTGCAGAGCAGAATAAAGAGAAAAGAATTGAGGACAGTCTCGGAGACCTCTGGGACAACATTAAATGCACCAACATTCGAATTATAGGGGTCCCAGAAGAAGAGAAAAAGAAAGGGACTGAGAGAATATTCGAAGAGATTATAGCTGAAAATTTCCCTAACATGGGAAAGAAAACAGTCAATTCCAAGAAGCACAGAGAGTCCCATACAGGATAAATCGAAGGAGAAACACACCAAGACACATATTAAACTATCAAAAATTAAATACAAAGAAAAAATATTAAAAGCAGCAATGGAAAAGCAACAAAAAACATACAGGGAATCCCCATAAGGTTAACAGTTGATCTTTCAGCAGAAACTCTGCAAGCCAGAAAGGAGTGGCAGGACATATTTAAAGTGATGAAAGGGAAAAACCTACAACCAAGATTACTCTACCCAGCAAAGATCTCATTCAGATTCAATGGAGAAATTAAAACCTTTACAGACAAGCAAAAGTTAAGAGAATTCAGCACCACCAAACCAGCTTTACAACACATGCTAAAGGAACTTCTCTGGGTAGGAGACACAATAGAAGGAAAAGACCTACTATAACAAACCCAAAACAATTAAGAAAATGGTAATAGGAACATACATATCGATAATTACCTTAGATGTAAATGGATTAAATGCTCTAACCAAAAGACATAGACTAGCTGAATGGATACAAAAACCAGACTTGTATATATGCTGTCTACAAGAGACCCACTTCAGACCTAGGGACACATGCAGACTGAAAGTGAGGGGATAGAAAAAGATATTCCATGCAAATGGAAATCAAAAGAAAGCTGAAGTAGCAATTCTCATATCAGACAAAATAGACTTTAAAATAAAGACTTCTACAAGAGACAAAGAAGGACACGACATGATGATCAAGGGATCAATCCAGGAAGAAAATAACAATTGTAAATATTTATACACCCAACATAGGAGCACCTCAAAATATAAGGCAAAGGCTAACAGCCATAAAAGGGGAAATAAACAGTAACACAATCATAATAGGAGACTTTAACACCACACTTTCACCAATGGGCAAATCATCCAAAATGAAAATAAATAAGGAAACACAAGCTTTAAATGACACATTAAACAAGATGGACTTAATTGAAATTTATAGGACATTCCATCCAAAAACAACAGAATACCTTTTCTTCTCAAGTACTCATGGAACATTCTCCAGGATAGATCATGTCTTGGGTCACAACTCAAGCCTCGGAAAATTTAAGGAAATTGATATCGTAACAAGTATCTTTTCTGACCACAATGCTGTGAGACTAAATATCAATTACAGGAAAAGATCTGTAAAAAATACAAACACATGGAGGCAAAACAATATGCTACTAAATAACCCAGAGAGCACTGAAGAAATCAAAGAGGAAATCAAAAAATACCTAGAAACAAATGACAATGAAAACACGATGACCCAAAACCTATGGGATGCAGCAAAAGCAGTTCTAAAAGGGAAGTTTATAGCAATACAATCCTACCTCATGAAACATGAAAAATCTCAAATAAACAACCTAACCTTACACCTAAAGCATTTAGAGAAAGAAGAACTAAAAACCCCAAAGTTAGCAGAAGGAAAGAAATCATAAAGATCAGTTCAGAAATAAATGAAAAAGAAATGAAGGAAAAAATAGCAAAGATCAGTAAAACTAAAAACTGGTTCTTTAAGAAGATAAACAAAATTGATAAACCACTTGCCAGACTCATCAAGAAAAAGAGAGAGAAGACTCAAATCAACAGAATTAGAAATGAAAAAAGAGAAGTAACAACTGACACTGCAGAAATACAAAGAATCCTGAGGGATTACTACAAGCAACTACATGCCAATAAAATGGACAACCTGGAAGAAATGGACAAATTCTGAGAAAAGCACAACCTTCTGAGACTGAACCAGGAAGAAATAGAAAATATAAATAGACCAATCACAAGCACTGAAATTGAAACTGTGATTAAAAATCTTCCAACAAACAAAAGCCCAGGACCAGATGGCTTCGCTGGCAAATTCTATCAAACATTTAGAGAAGAGCTAACACCTATCCTCCTCAAACTCTTCCAAAATATAGCAGAGGGAGGAACACTCCCAAACTCATTCTACGAGGCCACCATCATGCTGAGACCAAAACCAGACAAAGATATCACAAAAAAAGAAAACTACAGGCCAGTATCACTGATGAACATAGAGGCAAAAATCCTGAACAAAATACTAGCAAACAGAATCCAACAGCACATTAAAAGGATCATACACCAAGATGAAGTGGGGTTTATTCCAGGAATGCAAGGGTTCTTCAATATATGCAAATCAATCAATGTGATACACCATGTTAACAAACTGAGGGATAAAAACCATATGATCATCTCAATCGATGCAGAGGAAGCTTTTGACACAATTCAACGCCCATTTATGATAAAAACTCTCCACAAAGTAGGCATAGAGGGAACTTACCTCAGCATAATAAAGGCCATATATGACAAACCCACAGCCAACATCGTTCTCAGTGGTGAAAAACTGAAACCATTTCCTCTAAAATCAGGAACAAGACAAAGATGCCCACTCTAACCGCTATTATTCAACTTAGTTTTGGAAGTTTTAGCCACAGCAATCAGAGACGAAAAAGAAATAAAAGGAATCCAAATCAGAAAAGAAGAAGTAAAGCTGTCACTGTATGCAGATGACATGATACTCTACATAGAGAATCCTAGAGATGCTACCAGAAAACTACTAGAGCTAATCAATGAATTTGGTATAGTAGCAGGATACAAAATTAATGCACAGAAATCTCTTGCATTCCTATACACTAACAATGAAAAATCTGACAGAGAAATTAGGGAAACACTCCCATTTACCATTGCAACAAAAAGAATGAAATACATAGGAATAAACCTACCTAAGGAGACAAAAGACCTGTATGCAGAAAACTAAAAGACACTGATGAAATAAATTAAAGATGGTACAAGCAGATGGAGAGATATACCATGTTCTTGGATTGGAAGAATCAACATGGTGAAAATGACTCTACTACCCAAAACAATCTACAGATTCAATGCAATCCTTATCAAACTACCAATGGCATTTTTCACAGAACTAGAACAAAAAATTCCACAATTTGTATGGAAACACAAAAGACCCCAAATAGCCAAAGCGATCTTGAGAAAGAAAAATGGAGCTGGAGGAATCAGGCTCCCTGACTTCAGACTATACTGCAAGGCTACAAGACAGTAAGGTACTGGCACAAAAATAGAAATATAGATCAATGGAACAGGATAGAAAGCCCAGAGATATACCCATGCACATATGGTCACCTTATCTTTGAGAAAGGAGGCAAGAATATACAGTGGAGAAAAGCCAGTCTCTTCAATAAGTGGTGCTGAGAAAACTGGACAGCTACATGTAAAAGAATGAAATTAGAACACTCCCTAACACCATACACAAAAATAAATTCAAAGTGGATTAAAGACCTAAGTGTAAGGCCAGACACTACAAAACTCTTAGAGGAAAACATAGGAAGAACACTCTTTGACATAAATCACAACAAGATCTTTTTTGACCCACCTCCTAGAGAAATGGAAATAAAAGCAAAAATAAACAAATGGGACCTAATGAAACTTAAAAGCTTTTGCACTGCAAAGGAAACCATAAACAAGATGAAAAGACAGCCCTCAGAATGGGGGAAAATATTTGCAAATGAAGCAACTGACAAAGGATTAATCTCCAAAATATACAAGCAGCTCATGGAGCTCAATATCAATAAAACAAACAACCCAATCCAAAAATGGGCAGAAGATCTAAATAGACATTTCTCCAAAGAAGATATACAGATTGCCAACAAATACATGAAAGAATGCTCAACATCATTAATCATTAGAGAAATGCAAATCAAAATCACAATGCGGTATCACCTCACACCGGTCAGAATGGCCATCATCAAAAATCTACAAACAATAAATGCTGGAGAGGGTGTGGAAAAAAGGGAACCCTCTTGCACTGTTGGTGGGAATGTAATTTGATACAGCCACTATGGAGAACGGTATTGAGGTTCCTTAAAAAACTAAAAATAGAACTACCATACGACCCAGCAATCCCACTACTGGGCATATACCCTGAGAAAACCATAATTGAAAAAGAGTCATGCACCCCAATGTTCACTGCAGCTCTATTTACAGTAGCCAGGACATGGAAGCAACCTAAATGTCCATCGACAGATGAATGGATAAAGAAGATGTGGCACATATATACAATGGAATATTACTCAGCCATAAAAAGAAATGAAATTGAGTTATTTGTAGTGAGGTGGATGGACCTAGAGTGTGTCATACAGAGTGAAGTAAGTCAGAAAGAGAAAAACAAATACCTTATACTAACACATATATATGGAATCTAAAAAAAAAAGAAATGGTTCTGAAGAACCTAGGGGTAGGACAGGAATAAAGATGTAGATGTAGAGAATGGACTTGAGGACATGGGGAGGGGGAAGGGTAAGCTGGGATGAAGTGAAAGAGTAGCGTTGACATATATACACTACCAAATGTAAAATGGAAAGCTAGTGGGAAGCAGTTGCATAGCAGAGGGAGACCAGCTCAGTGCTTTGTGACCACCTAAAGGGGTGGGATAGGGAGAGTGGGCGGGAGACACAAGAGGGAGGGTATATGGGTATATATGTATACATATAGCTGATTCACTTTGTTATACAGCAGAAACTAACACAACATTGTAAAGCAATTATACTCCAATAAAGATGTTTAAAAAAAATTAAAAAAGAAAAGAAAAAAGTGTAACTGAAGAGTATGGATCGACTTGGAGGGCATTATGCTAAGTGAAATAAGCCAGAAAAAGAAAGACAAATATTGTATGACATCACTTATATGTGGAATGTAAAAAATACAACAAAATAGTGAATATAACAAAAAAGAAGTAGACTCAAAGATTTAGAGAACAAGCAAGTAGTTACCAGTGGGGTGAGGAAGGGGCAACATAGGGGTGGAGAAGTGGGAGGTACGAACTATTGGGTGTAAGATAAGCTCAAAGATGTATTAGACAATACAGGGAGAGACTTCCCTGGGGGTCCAGTGGTTAAGACTCCGCGCTCGCAATGCTGGGGGCCTCGGTTTGATCCCTGGTCGGGAAACTAGATCCCACATACCGCAACTAAGACCTGGCACAGTCAAATAAATAAATATATAAATATTGTAAAACAACAATACGGGGTATATAGCCAATATTTCATAATAACTGTAAATAGAAAGTAACCCTAAAAATTTTATAAAAATAAAATTTAAAAAAAGGAGTTAATGAAGAGTAATTAATGCTCCTTGGATGAAAGAAAGAAAGGTTTATTATTTCAACTGCTTCTGAAAGGCTTTTTTTATCCTTCTGGAGTTCTGTGCCTTCCAGAGGTAACTTGCCAGACATAAAACAACCCCTTCCTACAAATCTTAATGAAACAAGGTACATGGCTAAATAAGGCTGAAATATTTGCTGAAAGAAGTAAATGCAGTGTTAATATTGCCTTGGGATTTATTTTAAAGAAAGGATTTGATTGCCTTATTCTAAATATAAGGAAATGAATTACTAAATGGTTTAATTGTACCTGTGAAAAAATCTGGCTTAAGAACCAAGAACAGGTGGCTAGAGTCTGAGGCAAGAGAACTATAACGTGGTACCACGAGTCCCCAAATAAGCATTCAATATGTAAAGGATCATAAGACATAAATTTGTTTGTAAAGCCAAGAGAGTTTGATATATAAATGTTGCCCTCTTGAGCAACAGCTTAATCAATTTTGCTCCCTAATTTAAAGTTGAACTGTTTTTCCCTTTTGAGTCCCACAGAGAGTGGCTTTCTAGCCTGGATAATTCTAGAAATGAAAAGAACCAGCTTGAGAACCTTCAAAGGCATTTTATCCGCCTTAACTGTTTTCTTATTGTTAACCTAGATCAGTTAATGTGGTTCGGCTATAAAATAGTGTGAAAACAGGTAACATCTCTGTCATGACAAATAGTTAATCACTTACCTAATGCTAAGAATGCAACTTATAGCCACCAATTGTATTGTTTTTTTTAAAAGAAAGAATAAAGTTATTTTAAAACTTACTTCATCTTAAGGAAAATATTGAGAAATTTGAACAGTTTATTAACAATGTTCTAATGTTACATATTATTTTAAGTCTTTATCTTTTAATCATTGCTCATTCTTCAGGCTTCCATTGTCAGTATAGAAATGAAGACTATTATCTGCTTTTTAAACATGTTCATAACTCATAGATGCCAATAAAATATTCAGTTCTTTAGCGAGATGATCAGAAAGAAACTGGCTGAAAAACAGACCTGGGGATCTCCAATCCATAATCAAATATCTAGATTGATTGTGTCACTTGCACTTGTATTGATTTCAATTCGAGTAGCTCACCCAATGGAATAATAAAAATGTGGAATAAAACTGATTTATGAGAACAAAATAAATCCTTTTGTGAGAGGTAATGAATTGGTATTATTTAACCCTTTCAATCACAGAGTGAAAAAACTATTTATTTTTGACAAATGCTGAGCTAGCCAAAAGAAGTCATATCAGAAATGCCAATACTGCCAAGTGCCATTACACGAAGTTGTAATGCTGGGAAGGAAATGTTGCTCTAAACTTGATGGAAGGCGGTATTTGACATACTTCTAGCTTTCCTGGGCCAACTTCGATGTGTCATCACAAATGATGGACTTGTAGATCCAAAGTATTATGGAATCCCTTGATAAATGTTTATTGTACTTATTTACATGATTTATAAGACAGCTGAGAAGCAAGAGTAAACTTGGTGGCACATGAACTACATTTAATTTTTTTTCTCTCAATATCGATGCTCTTTAGTTTACTCAAAACTTAGTATATAACAGTTAAATCAAGGGTTATCTCTAGGATAATAAGGATATCCAGGGGAGACAGATTTTAGCATAATTAAGGCACATACACACATTTGCCTTAAGGAAAAGTAAAGAACCTGGGAAAAAATGAGACGATTTGCACACAAAACCAAAGCAACTGATTCTATCACCTGAGCCAACCAGCTAACCAGCTGATTTAATGAGAAAAAAATTCAGCTCCTGTTCTTTGAAACTCAGTAGACAAAACATTCCCCATAGTTTGGCTTCAGTTTAACTTTTAACTTTTCCATTTTGCTGACATCTTATACACATGTTCTAAACCTGGGCTGTCCAATACAATAGCCTATATCCATACGTGGCTATTGAGCGCTTGAAATGCGGCTGGTGTGGCTGAGGAAGTGAATTGCAATTTTATTTAATTTTAACTAATTTAAATTAAAAACATAATTTAGTTACTGGAAAAAGTTTAAATATGTTGGTGAGTCTATTTTTTAACTGAAAACCTCATGAAATCTAAATGGAGATCAAATATTTCCAATGAAAATTATTATCTGAATTGAAGGGTCCTGTAAAATATACACATTGACTTAGTATGAAAAGAAGAATATGCTATCTCATTTGAGATATCACTTTAAGATTTGATTACATAACTCAATCAACGTGATACATCATATTAAGATTTGATTACATGTTGAAATGATAACATTTGGGGTAGACTGATTCACAAAAGATACATTACTCAATTGATTTTTGCTGTTTTACTCTTTTTTCATGTGTATACTAGAAAATTCAAAATTATATATGTAGCTCACTTTATATGTCTATTGGACAACACTGTTATGATGTGCTAAAGGGAAAATTAGAATGCACACTTAAAATGCAGGTTCGTTTTTCTCTTAAACCGACGGAAGAAAGAAAATCTTATTGCTCCAAGATCTGCCAACATATATACACACAAACTGAAGGTGAAACTTTTATTCGTAGAATGCACAGCTTCTGTTTAATACACTGCATTTAATTCATAGCCCTAAGAAAGCTAATTTCACAACTACTTGGAAGGGACTCCTATAAGGGGTGAGTTGATTTGTTACCAGCTCTGTCAGTTTGGCTTGTACTGTCAGGGTGTTTAATGAAAGTATATGAAGGTAACTATTTATCCTCACTGGCATAAAAAGGCTTTTAAAAAAATTAATACAGTTTACTATTTACAATGAAACATAATTTAATTCAGTTTGATGGTACCATAATTATTATAGCATAATAATTTTTCTAATATGATAACTTTTGCACGTGTGCCACACGGAGTAAATCATTAAACAGGAAACAGTACAAATCAGAAAGATAATAAGAAACTCTATTATCTTAAAGGAATAAATTATTAGGGAAAAGTGAAAGTGAGCCACTGTAAGTTTAAGGGATTCAAGTAAAAGCAATATGATAATAAACAGTAACTGTAATTGGTTGGGCTTCTGAAAGAAGCTGAGGCCTAAGGTCTTTATCACCCCAGACTTAATGAAGTCAAGTCTTTTTGTTCCTAAGTTCTTGAGAGAATTTGGAATTTTAAAGTCTGTTGTTTTCTAAAACCTTCCAATACTTTTGCTATAAGAGGACAAATGTTACAAACTCTCTTCCTCTTTTGTTTCTCTTGGCTTCATTTACTCCTTTGACCAGAAAAGAAATACTTGCTCATTGTAAATTGTAAGATTACTATCAGACATTATGAACAGAAAAGCTAAAATTATCTAAAATTTCAAGCTAATCATTGTTATTGTGTTAACATTTTGGTGTATTTGGGTATGTATCCTTTCATATTTTTACCACATATAGAAATATACTATATTTTACACTTATAGAAATTTCTAATGCTCATTGTTTTGTACCTGTAATAATGTATATTTTCTTATCACTAAATATACTTCTGCATCATCTTTTTAATGAATTCACCACAATATAGTCAATCCATATAGTTGGACTTTTAGGAACACAGCCTTCAAATTCTGTTATACAGAAAACTCTGTCAGGAACGTAATTTTGCAAGTATTTTTGTGTACCTATCTAACAATTTCTTTAAAAAATTCCAAGAAGGAGAATTACTCATTTTCTCAATGAGCACAAATGGATACAAATATTTTAAACCTTTTATATTTACTTTATAAGCTTATTTTAATTATCTCAAATGAATTCTTGGAAACAAAAATTAGTCAGATAGTTTTGCTGTGGTTTACTTAAAATAATCATATTGCATGAGTTATATTTGTGATTGGAGCTTAAATCAGAGCTCTTTTTGTTCCAAGTAAAAGCATCCATCCTAACTGTTGGTGTGTTATATCACATAACCGAGTGGGCTGGACTCATGGAAATGTTCCTTAAGTGTACGGACCTCTGTATTTTCTGTCTCAATGGAGCTGGAAAAATTAACTCAGATTTATAAATGCTTAAAGAAAGTATTGATGAAAATCACACAGATGTGATACCAATAATGATTTTTTTAAATGTTATAATAAAAATAAACAATCACAATCACAAAAGTAAAATACCTGGCTATAACCCTAACAAGAAATATGAGGTCTCTATGAAAAAAATAACAAACTTTACTGTGAGATATAAAATGCCTAAATAAATGGAATCATAACATATTTCTGGATGAGAAATATTTGAAGGTGTAAATTCCTCATGAATTAATTTATAAGATGAAGATTCATTAAAAATATCAGTGGCATTTTGTTTTCAAATCAATTTAATGTTGAGTTGGAAGAATATACATAGAGAAATAAGACCTTTTAGAAATAAGACTCATTTTAACAAAAATGAGTAATAAGCTGGAGGGAGAAGATGGGAAATTTACCTAAAAGATAGGAAATATTTTCTAAATATTTACCATGTTGAAAGCATAGAAATCAAACTGTCATGGTGTTGATTCAAAGAGAAACTGAGATATAAATTAAAAAAATAAATAGCCCAGAGATAAGCACCGTTATACATAAGAATTTAAATCTCTGATAAATTTAGCAAAATAATGCAACACATATGTTTCAACTCTGGATAGAGAAAATGTTTTTTACAAAAATGAATAGGAGTTTCATTATAAAAAAACAAAAACACTACTTCTTAAACCTCATAAATACACCAAAAAAGATAAGTTAAATATTCGACACTGTAATGACTGATAATTATTACTCATAATTTTTAAGCTGCTGTACAAATCAAACCTAGTCTTAAATCTCTAAAATCTTCTGGCAAAGTGTGTGAACAAATAAGAAAAAAAAAATAATAGGCCTATGGAAAATATTTGATGTCAATAAGAATAAAAGAAATGCAAATTAAAGCAAACTATCATTTTTATCTATCAAATTAACACAATTACAGAAATATGAACATATCTGTATACTGTTAGGAGATGTGAATTGATGTGATTTTTCTTGAAAGCATTTTTCCAATGCATATCAAATCTTAAAAAAATATTCCAACTTTTAATTTAAATTTTAATAATACATATTAATGATATATGCAGAGTTATATGTTAATAAAAATATTCTAATAGT
Source organism: Balaenoptera acutorostrata (assembly GCF_949987535.1). Classification (NCBI taxonomy): domain Eukaryota; kingdom Metazoa; phylum Chordata; class Mammalia; order Artiodactyla; family Balaenopteridae; genus Balaenoptera; species Balaenoptera acutorostrata. The sequence continues at coordinate 183,990,214 of NC_080064.1, read as the reverse complement.
AAAAATAATAAATCTAAACATCCAGCAATAATGGAATGCCTAATACATTTTGGTATTACAATACCAAATAATGAAATGGTAATAATGGGATGGCTAATATATTTTGGTATATCCATACTACTGATATTATGTATCCATTAAGAATGCATTTTATGAGTGCTTTTTGTGTGATATGAGAAATACTCATGATATAATGTTAAATGAGTAAAATAGGATATAAGATGTGTTTTTAGTGGGATCTCAAATATACTACATATACACGTACATATTTGTGTACACATATATTTATCTCCATAGGAAAATAACTGGATGCCGGATGAAAAAATGTTACCCATTTACAATTAATATCATTTTGACAAAAATATTTCAGGAAAAAAGTGTTCTAATCTATGCCTACCGTTATTAAATTTAAGTAATATTCATCTGCTATACAACTGAAAAATATAGACAATCCTTGTAGTTCCATGCCAAAATCCTTGAGTAGCCTACAGGATTCTTCCTAAAGTAGCTCTTGTCTAGCTTTTATGTCTCACCTTATGCCATTCTCTTCCTCATCCACTCTGTCCCAGACATATTGGCCTTCCTTGGTTTCCTCAATCACACCAAAATTTTATGCTTCTCACATCCTTCACAAATGCCACTCCCTCTGGAGTCCTCTTTCCTGTATTCTTCTCTGGATTAGTGTCTAAATGTTATCCTAAATGTCATCTGTTAAAAAGGTCTTCTCTGATCCTCCAATTTATATTAGGGTCCCTATTATGCAATCTTAGTGATATATATGTTTACTTTGATGCTTTTTAAAGTTTGCAATTTTATATTTTTATGTGATTATTGGGTTATTTCCATCTCCTGTTGTAAACCACAAGCCCCTTTGGTGCAGGTCCATGCTCCTTAATTCACCACTAGAACCCTAGTCTCTATTATCATTTCTGTCTTGCTCCATTAAAACTCGGTACATGTTTGTGGCATGAACAAATTAATGAACAAATGAAGAAATAGCTACATTTTAGTTTATGATTTCAGATATCCACTCCTCAGATGTAAAAGTTCTTCTGATATCTCCCCAAAGGTATATGACCATATAAAAAATAAGATATACATGCAAACCTATTTACAAACAATCCAAATTCTCAGAAAACTATATAAAACCATTGTGCTTTCTTAAATGGTCTGCTAGCAACCTTAGATTCTGTTTTTTGAGTTGAGTGAAGTAACTCATTGATCATAAGAACTTCTCACAAAAAGTTAGGAAATATTAGTTCTCAATGGGCTGTTCTTAGTATACGGCATTATGATATCAGATTCATCTAGCAGTACTTTCTAAGGGGCTAAAGTATAAGGTTTGTGATCCCTGTAACTCTGTATGATGGTGAAGACTTATCATCATCCAAGGGGTCCATTCCTAGACCCCCGCAGGAGCAGCTCAGGAACCGGAGGAGGAAACTGTCTGCTGCAGGACTGTGTCGCAGAGGTTGGGAAGAACACTGGCCCTAAAGGACTAGATTTTTTCCTATTTCTCTATGTAGCCCACTCTTCCATTTCCCTCCAATACTAATTCAGAGCTGACACATCTATTGAAAGCCTCTTCATTCAAAATCCAGATAATTAAGTATAATGGTTCTACTTTCAGTCAAGAAATATCTGCAGACTGACTCTAATATTGCTATTTATTCAGCAAACATTGAGCCCTTGCCATGACAAAGCATACCAAACTCAACGCCTGACAGGTGTATTTGTGGTATACAGCTATCGATTCAAATTATTACTTATCTGCTCCATGGCTGGCATCCCCCTGCGAACCTTACCATGTCTGTACTAGAAACCCCCAAGTCTGCCCTGGTATGAGTTTGAAAATGGTATGAGTTTTTCAAAATGCTTTAAATACTTCCCCTTTTGAAAAGGGGAATTTGATTTGTTAAAAAATGATGTAAAAGTCTTCCAAAGACAAAGGTAAATCATTTGGGAGTGATCTGTGGATGATATTCCTCATCTGACAGTCTCCTTTCATGAGGAGGTAGAATGGCACAAAGATGGTCTGCAGAATTTGAAGCATGAACTTAAGCTACGAGAACACAGAAACCCAGTGCTCTGTCCTGCCTCTGTGGGCTGCACTCCCGACTCTGTGTGCAGCCCAGGGTTAGAATTTGCATTTCATCATTACGTTGTCTCTGCAAAAGACACAACAGCATAGAGTCTGCACTTGTTCATTATGTCAAGAAAATAGCCAATTAGATATAAGACACAAATTCAATAAGCGGCTGTGTGAGTGCTGAGAACAGATGAGTTCTTAAGTAAGTTTGATAAATTAATGCTTAATCCCCTTCTCATGGAAGAATGTGTCCTAATTATACATTTCTATAGTTTTATTGGCCGTGACATGATATACAATCAGAGGTGTCAATATATTCAGTGGGTATATGTTCTATCGCCCAATGTTTGAAATGACATATATCTTATTAGTGTCCATTCATATTTTCACCAACAATGCAGCAATGATTTTTTAATTCCAAGTAAAACGTTTTCATTTCCTGTGTGCTTATTTTGTGTGCTTTTATACCCCTAGAAATGCGTTGGAACTTTAGGCAAAAGTATATTAATGGTAATTTCTTTTTTGCAGAAGAGAAATTTGCTTCCCAAAGAAATAGGGAGAAAGTAATTTTCTCTATTTCCTCTATATTCTCATTGCTCTTCAAATTAATACTTGCTTCGAACATAACCTTTTCCCACAGTCACCATTCCTGATATTTCTTGTGTTGATTTTAAACACCTGATATGGTCAGGGAGAGAGGTCCAGGATTATTGTCTATAACCAAAAGAACTCCCTAACAAGACATTTATTTAATTTCTTCTCTGTCTCTAAAAGAAATTGTATGGTGAATAACTGTATAATGTGGGAAAAACCCCAAAACAACCCACAGTATAATGCCTTTTAATGTCTGTGCTTGATGAGTATTTGTGTATGAAATACTATTGCCTGCTACTTTAGATTCTGAGTTTTAATTTTCATATATTGGGTTTTTATTTAATAAACTGGGTGGGGTAGAGCTAGATTTTCTCTGACCTTTCCTTCTAAAAATATGGGGATTCAAGCAAAGGAGTCCTGAAAAGAAGTGGACCAGCGACAAGCCACGTTACTCTGCTGATTCGTCTGCAAGGCAGACTTCACGCTCCCTTTTCTCCATCACTGTCTCTTTCACCCTGAAATACACTTTGTAAGATCTTGGGCGAGCTCACTGCTGCTGCCTGACCGTCTAACTCATTACGGAGAAATGAATTCAAATTGCTTGAAAAGAAGCTGCCTCTTTTATCTTCCCACTGACTGACAAGCAACTACAAAGTTCTCCGACGGGATTCCGTTACAAGCTGTACTGCATCACTGCAACAATTCCCCCACTGGCGGCTTTTCCCAGGGGGAAGCGTGTCAGATTACACTGCATTGCGTGCGAGCGCAGCCCTGAAAGTGCACACTTTCCACCACATTGAAAAACAGACATCAGGGACTATAAAACAAAGCTGTCCCTTTCCTAACAGCATTAGCCTTCCTGCAGACCCCTTGAAAACCTAAGAGGTTCCCATGTATAATTATTTTCTTTACCTCCCCCAAAAAACAAATGCTTCTCTATCCTTTTTTTTTTTTCCTTGTACTTTTTCTAAAACACAGTTTATTCTGAGAGGAAAGGCACCCAGAGAATCAGATTGTGTGCAAAGGTCTCTGAATTTCTCTAGATAACCTTGAAAGATGGACTGCTTTTTTGTGGTTTTTTGAGATTTTTTTTTTTTTTTAGAGATTAATAGTGCTTGAATCTACTGACAGTCTAAAGCACTATTTCTGGTGACCGGCAGCTCCTGGAGATAGTAAGCCTATTCCGGGTGTTGGTATTTTAAGGTAGTTAAAAATATGCATTCGTCTAGTTGAAACCCAGCAGTACTTAATTCACTTGTGCAGTTTCGGTTTTCCTTTATTTTCTTTTGTTTCTAGATGAGCATGTGTGCCAAGGAGCAAACACTTGATGCTGACATTGGAATGAGATACTGATGCTACTTAATCAAATGAGGAAAAGTTGATGCTCAGAGAACGGGGAAAGAGGAAGGCCATCACATTTACGCTCCTCTGTCTTTCCTACATAGAAAAATCCTCTTCCCTCTTTAAACCGCCCCGCTCCCCTTCCAGATGTTACCCCTGTAGGGAAAATTTCTTGCCCCTGTTCCCTATCCTCTAACTTCAACAACCAGAATCTCCCACTTCTCATTCTTTCCCTAAGACTCTCTTTAACAACTGAGTCATACATAGTCTCATTTGCTTCTCTGACCAATCCTAGGTAGTAGTTCCCTTCTTTGTTTTGCAATACCCTCAGGGTTTTTGCTTGTTTGATGACCACTGGCAACTACTGCTAAAGAGAGAAACGCAGGCAAAACATGAGAAGGAAAATTTAACATTATACATGCCACCCGAAGAGTTTTCCTGGATAATCACTGAAATTTACACGAAGATGCCCTTTCATCCTTCTGTAGGCTTCGACCTTAGGGCTTCTGACTCAGCCCTCAGATCTAGTCCTTCTAAGCGGAACCAGCTGTGATTACTCCAAATAACTCTGCTTTGGAATCATCTGCTTTCACCAGCTCTGTTTAAAAATTTATTGCAAAAAATGATATGTGTTTGTTGTAGAAGATTTAAAAACTGTGTATTTAAAACAGGAAAAATGGGAAGGTAAACCATTCTTAATACAACCACCCAGAATGAACAACTATTATGTGTGTGTATATATACATACATATACATATATGTATATATGATATTTTTTTCCAAATTTACATTTCCCTTTTCAAAAATAGTCTTCAAAATTAATCAAATTCTTTTTCAGGCCCACCTGTTCTTACAAGCAAAGAAAGCATCTGATTAATGCTAATTTGATGATTTGCTCTCCCCTTCTTCCCTCCCTCCCTTCCTTCCTTCCTTTCTTTTTCCCTTTTCCTTCCCTTCCCTCTCCTTTCCTTTCACTTTTCCTTTTTAAAGATTCATTCCTGGTTGAAGGTATCCACACTGGGAAAAAACCCTCCTAAAATCTATTCCTTTCATCTTTCTATGTTCAGGAAAAAGAATTTTCAGGTTTCTATAAAATGACTCAGTTTTGCCATGATGAATTTATTAAATTGCTTTTTAATAAAACTAAAATGATATTTCCGTTTGCAAATGCTGAAGGATCATTTTCTTGTCTTTATTTTCTCAGTAATCCACATTCTCTTTCTCAAATGAACATCTTTATTCTGTGCCATAACACAAAATAGGGGATTAAGAGAAAGGCATTTAAAGATGAAAACTAAGCTGCAATCCAATTTTTCAGAGCAGGTGAGAGTTAACAGTGCACAAAGGACTTGGCAATTAGCACACCCTGGTGCTTTACCTAAGAAACTCAGACACAAAACAATCTGTCAGGTTATCCAGCAAGGAAGATCACTTCCCAACTCATTCAAAAGGAAGCAAAATGAAGACTCAAACTATTCGCATAGGACTCTGCAGTAACTGCTTAAGAAAAAAAGCAGGACATGGTCTTGTCTACTAAGAAGAGGATCTGTGTAAAGCATCTAAAGAATCTGGTTTAGTAGTAAAGAGCCTGGCATTTGTGAAAATATTTGATAGGACCTCAGAACATTTTCTTTTTCTCTTAATAATATTATTCTCTACATTCCTTCTTGACAATTAGATGGTTTCATAATACTCTGAGTTGAAAATGTTTTTGAAACCTTATAAAAGAATTATACAACCATAACTTCTCATCACATATTACTTTCACCTACCAGTTAGATAAAAGATTTATAATTTTAAAACCAGTTTCACATAAGCCATATTTTTTACTACTATGCTGTCAGTTATTTTAGTTTTTAATTCCTAAATTTACACATTTCTTTTATTTAAAAAACCCACACACTCAATATGTTTCATAAGGAAGTTTTATAAACCTATTACTTACCATTAAATGTGTTAGTTAATTCATATATGTGAAGAGAAAAGAATCTTGGCAATGCTCTAAACTGATCCCGGGGAGCTGGCCGTTCACCTGTGCAAGGTGAGTGGAAGGCTTTGGAGAGCCACAGAGCACAGCACTTATTCCAGGTCAGTAAGTGGCATTTTCAGACACAAGAAAAAGCTAATTTGTGTCATATGTTCCTCATAATTACATGCATGCTTCAAGTCAGGCAGAATCCCACAGAAGGAAGTGCTCACCCTTACTTTTATGGTAGACATTAAGAAAAAGCAGAAAATATGTTCTCATATATCCCACTGTGGGTTGGGCAATCTGTTAATTTTTGCCATTCACATTTGTTTGTGCTCACTCTCTCATTCCCTCTGTGTGTTTTCACACTCAGGTTATTCTAACCCATCACTGAAGCAAAGAGTAAGGGCCACTGTTTCCAAAATCTTCCCCCAGTTAGCTCTGTTCCACTTGTCACACCAATACCTGGTTTCTCTCTAGCCTCACACACTTGAGAATGACCCTGCTATGTTTCCCTGTCTTATCTTCTCTATTTGCTTGCCAATTCTATGGGCGCAGAGACCCTTCAGGTCCAATCTTTGGTGCCGTTTTATACACCTCAGATCTGGTGTACTAAAAACTAGTTGACAGTCTAATTAATCAGGTTATCATGTTCTACCTGGCAAAATGTCTGTGCTTTTGAGAAAATTACAACAAATCCTAGTATCAAAAAAGCCAGAGATGCTTATTGTGGTTAGATCATCCAATAGACATAGAAGTGTGAAAGTATGGCTTTCTGAAGACAGGTATCTGAGAGTGGACTCTATGTGTTATTCAAAAATTAGCTCTTTTAAGTTACTTAATTATTAACAGATATAATATGTATACTTTACAATTACATAAAATTATTTATATTTATAAAATATCAATGAATAAACTAAACAAAACTGTACAGATCTATATGAAGAAAACTTTAAGCTCTTGTGAGAGACAGAGAAGACAGATAGAAATAATAATAATCATATTATTGATTAGAGAAGCTCAATATCACAGAGATATTAATTCTACCTAAGTTAACTTATAAATTCAATCCCATCCTTATATAAATAGCATTGGGACTTCTGGGGGGAAGTAGCAAATTACCAATATTGCTTGAAAGAAAATAAATAAGGAAAATAGGTAGGTAAATTCTATATAATAAAAACAATGAGGTAGATTAGCCCTCATTAATTAGGAATTAAAAAATATTCTAGAGCTTTAATAATTAAATTACCATAATAATGTAAATTAAGGTAAAGCTCTGTCCAGATATATTTATAAATAAATGCGGAAATTTAAGACTTTTTAAAGACAGCAACTCAAACCAGTGGGAAGGAATCTGGTTTATTTAATAAATGGTTTGAGATAGTGAAATATTTTCTAGGAAAAAAGGTTTGATTCATAGATTACTTATTTGCATAAATTCTGAATTGATTGAATATAAATGTATTTTTAAAAAGCATTAAAGTGCTAGAAAAAAAAACATTGAGGAAAGGGAAAAAAATTGCTACTCACATAACAGATTTTGTTAATACTTAAAGAGTTCCTTAAGTTTGTTTAAAATATGGGCAAATGACACAAACAGAGAATTCACAGAGAAAGAAATACAAACCGATTTTAAACATATGAAAATAAGTTGCAACTAACTCCTAATAAGAGAAATGCATACTCAAGATCCTATCTGCCATCATTTTTAATATAATCAATTTGCCACGTGCTCAGATGACAGGGCTGTAGACACACAGGCACACTATAACACTCCCACAAGAGCACAGATTGTATGGCCTCTGTGGGCTGAAGGTTGGCAATATCTTACAAAGTT